>NC_056725.1:1585151631-1585451631 GCF_019279795.1 Protopterus annectens
GGAAGTTATTTTATACACACTAAGTAGCTGTTTACCTTGAATGCACTGTGTAAAGTAGACTCAATTCTAATTTTCTTTTGACTAGATGGAACCTAACACTCAGAGTGGATTGTTGCTTGACAACTGGCTGATGAGACAAGGAATGGTGAGAACATGTGAGGGTTCTTGGAAAGGAAAATCATCTGAGCCTTCAAACTTCATTTTTAGGGCAGTACTGAGGGACATGGTCCACTCATACAGAAGTATGTGTTGGATGTAATTTATACTAAACACGTGTTGTATACATCAGATCCTTTATCATTCATGGAAAACTGCAAACAACGTAGGTTGGTGTTAGTGGGGAGAAGTAAATAAACAAATATGAGATAGCTGTTAAGAATGTCGCTTTTGAGTATCTTGCTGATAGTTATTAAACAGTTCAATTACTGCTGTTTTTTTTTCCTTTTTTCACCATAAAGTAACATTAGTAAAACTGCTAGTTTCTAAATTAAGGCGTTTTGCTTGACCCTTTATTAGAGATGTCATGATGTAGACTATCTGTTTAGTATTGAAATACCAGCTCCAGATTATGGTCTAAAACTTGCATATTTGAAATGTGTACACGTCTTGTTACATTGGCTTTAAATTAAGTGTTCGTTGCAAAAGTTTACGTAGATCATCACTGGTTTCAGGTTTAGTAACGATTAGTTGGGAAGCTGCCTGTTGCATTTCATTGATGGGTATTTAGTAAGATACAGCAATGTATTCCATACATCTGTGAGAGTCTATACTCTGGCATCTAATAAAATCTTCATGAAAAAAATGTTTTATGCAGTGCAATAGTTTAACTACCCCCACCAAAAAAAAAACAGTAGCTCGTAATTTACTTGGAAGCTAAGAATGACCATTGAAATAATTCTTCAGCACTCTTGACATGGTTAAACTACAAGCCAGCACCAGTCTATTATATTTGAGCACGTGTGTTTTGAAGCTTTGGGAAAAGGTACAGGTAGAGCATTTCTTTATCACCCTTCCCTTATCTAGTTGCTCGGTGGACATCACACTGCCACTTTATCTTACTGATCCAAGCATTACCAAATACAATGCTGTTTTTTTTTTTTTTTGGAACAAATCCCATGAAACTCTTGAAAAGGTACAGGGATTACCTTCTGAAAAATCATAGGAATGGAAAGCTTGAAGAATTTCAGAAATACTGCAGGAATTTGTATTTTTTTTAAATTGTTAACCAGGGTAGAACAGTGGTGTAAGAGCCTAAGAAGAAAACATTTCAGAAAAACAAGTGAGAAAGTAAGTGAGAAAATGAGTACACTACATTCAATGTGGTACCTGGAGGACATGCACGAGAAGAGAATGCAAGTTGGTATAGAAGTACAATTAGCAATAAAACATAGCAACTACAGTAACAGGTGGTATCAGTTGCATGGCTGGACAGCAGTTCTAATCATGGCAGCTTAACTGAATGAGATGGAGGTAGTCAAAAAGTTGGAAAAAATGCCAAAGGAGCAAGTAGAATTAAATTCAGGTAATGGGGAAACAACTGCAGTGGGCTTCTTTAAAGAGATCAACTTTGAAAGGTTTCTAAAATTGAGGTAGTGTAGAAAAAATATTTTATTTTAGGTGGAATACTTTAATGTCTAAGACCGAGAAACTTTGCTTGCTATACTTACTTGAAGCAAGGAAAGTGTGGAGAGAAGGAGCTGGGTTTCATTGAGTTCTCTATTTCTCTAATAGTGAATTTTCTCACAACAATGGTTAAGGAGCTTTGGATTAGACATTTAAATAAGTTAGGACTCAGAAGGAGGTGTTCTCTGTTAGATTAATAAGACAGTTAACTTTTCTTATGAACAGAGCAGTGATGACCAGTTCTTCTTGCAAGAAAGATGAACTGACAATTCTTGTTGGCTGTTGCTTGAAGAAAAATTATATTTTTCTTAGAGGCAATGTCAGTTTGTGTTAGGGCATATTTGAGCTGAGCCAAGTGCATATCTTCCCAATTAGTTTCTCTTCCTGAATGAGATAAATGTGAGATCTTCAATGCCCCAAAAAGAAATTGATGATTTTTGCTTTGATTTTGTGGATACATGAGTGGCAACCAAGACAGAGCCCAACATATCTGAAAGAGGTTGTTTTAAGAACTGTGCAGCTGTGGCCAGGTATGATGAAATCAAAACGTTGATGATTTCAGCTTTTGTAGATCACCAAAGGCATAATTATAGTGTGTAGTTTGAATAGTTCCATGAAGATTAGATAGATAGGGGCAAAAGGCCTTATTGAAGTTGCATGTTAGTACTGTTAGAGAGAGAATGATATGTAGATAACCTTGTCATCAGTGTAGAGCATAACGGGAAGATGGGAAATGTCAGATGGTAGACTTAATACAAATGGAGAAAAGAAGAGGGGACAAAACTAAATCCCGAAGGACTGCTTTTAGAATGGTGGCTTTGGATGTAAAAGAGAAGCCTTTATTTACACTGATTGAGTTGTGTGAAATTAAAATAATGAAACATAGGAAAAGTTTGCATCTTAAACCACATGATAAGAGAGTGGCATGGAGGAGTAAATGATCAACCATATTGAAAGCATTGTGAATATCAATAACTAGTTAACTATTTATTGTCCATAACCATCAGAATATCAGTGGCAGGTGTCCCTATGACTGTCAGTGCTTCTCTTAGGCCCACAACTAATGTTAGTTTAGTACAAATGACACTTGGTCAGCAGTGTAATTTGAGACTTACTGTTATGCTATTTTTTAAATCATTTTACATAAAGTTGGTAAGAAATGAGATTGGTCTAAAATCTAATCAGGCCCATGGATTTTTAGTTGTAGGGATAGGTTTAACAGTGGCATGTCCCCAAATCTTGAGAAATGTGTTGTGGCAAGGATAGAGATCATAGATATATTTTAGAAGGTACAAACAATTTTCTCTGCAGACTTGCACAAACAATGGGTGTAATCCAGCTTATTCAGTAGAGTTGTTGCTATGTATTTTATTGAGAATTGCCTCCATGTCCTGTTTTGTGACATCCTTAAGGTGAAGTGGTGGGGGAAATTTTGGAGGTGTTTTGCCCTATTACTAAAGCATTTTGTGAAATGATTGAAAAGTTGGATGGTTATGTGAATTCAGAATGGAAAACTTCAGGTGAATGTGAATATTTGGCAGTAATGTAATTGTCGATGGTGACCGAGGATTGGATTTACCTAGAACCAATTTTTTTTTAGGTTGGTTGAAGAGGTTGGTGTAATGTCATTGCTGCTGTTGTTGTAGGTAAATTGCTTTATGTCTTATGGTACTTATTTTTACTCAGGTATGCATACTAGTACATCTGTTTTAGTGTCTGTTGGGCTTGCTTGTTTCCCTCTTTTTCAGGCCTCACCAAGGAGTTAAAATAAGAGTTTTCACTTTTTTAGTAAGCAATTTCTTTGTTTGGCTTGTAAAGTCTGAAAACTTGAAAGAAAGTTTTGTTTTGTAAAAATGTTTGCTAAACTATTAGCTGCTGTCTCTGGATTTTGTAAGGACCATATTGGTGACCATTGTAATTGTGAGATAATGGATTTAAATTTGGAAAAGATATTGTCACATTTGAGTCTGAAAGTGACTGTGTTAGTTTTCTGCTGTAAGGCAGAGCTGGAAATAGCTCATTTATAGGCAGTGATCACTAAGGGAAGGAGATAGAACACTGGGACCAAGAATATTGTCAGGTATTTTTGTTCTCACTGAGTGCAAGAAAGAGTGATTATTTGAATTCTTGATAGGACTGGTGGTATCTGAAGTCATTTGGATTAAGCCAAGTTAAATTATTTCTTGATTAGTTTTAAGAAGGGTTAAGGTAAAGTCTTCTGTTGATCGATGAGTACATTTTTAGGTGTGGGGGGGTTATCTTATTTGACTTTTAACTCTTATTAAAACAGGAGAGTAACTGTCAAAATGTGTAGTTTCTTATAGGTTATTTAGAGGTTATTGCTTTGTAATTTTGAGTAGGCCAGAAATGGATTGGATTAATGTCTACCATGGTTAACACATTTTAAATAAATACATACTTAAAATAATAAAATATACTAAAAAATACTTAAAAATAAAATAAAATGCCGTAAACAAATAGAAAGACCTGTGCCTGGTCTATAAGGGAGTCCTGGACTCTATTCCAAAGTCTATGCGTGCTGTGTACTGTTAAGGGAGCCAACACCAGAGCAATTAACCTTATATTAAAAATTTAAATGTTACAAAATACCTTCCAAAATTATAAGATAAGCCTCCCATTACAGTCAGATCTCTGTCATTAACTTCCTTTACAAATGGTCTTTACAGGCTTACACACACACACACAGCCTATAAAACAGAAGATACAGTTTTCAGTGAGGCAGAGTCGCAGCCCTGGGGCTTAGTATCTGCTTTGGGTGACCTCTGACCTCTGCCTGACTCTTTTGGAGGCAGACATGTCATTGGCTTCCAGCATATCCCTTAAGGCTTCTTTCCATATTGTGGTTGATGGGATTGGAGAAACCAGATTCTCCAAAGAGACTGAATTTGACATCCATGTACAAGCATTGGATTCAGCTGGTAAAATAGATGTGGATGATTTACTCTTATAGTGTAATATATCCATTCTGGAGATCAGCAGGTAAGTACACTCTTCCATTAAGGACCATGTGGCTGAATCTGCAAACTCTGAAATATGAACAGCACAAATCCACCACAGCTTAGGCTTTATAGGCTGTGATAACTCAGAAACCCACCTTTGCCCTTATTCAGTACTGCCTGGCAGTGCATAGTTTTAAGAAACTGGATGAAGAACTCTTTGCACTGTTTTGGCATTTACATCTGGCCTCCCCCCAGCTGTCCCATTTAGGCTTCCAGCCCATTGAACAAGAAGTAAATAAAAATTCTCCTTGAGAGAATCAGATTTGCCCTTGAAAGAGGAGGAATGTTTAGCATACACCTCCCAGATGTCCTTCCCTCTTAGATGTGATTCACATGATGAGGGAACTATTTCTTTAGGCTTACATCCTCCCCATGTCTTTCTCTTTTGGGGAGACCACATCCTCAGACAAAAGTGGTATTTAGACATTTTAGGTTTAAGTAGCCTAAACCTAGTGCTGTGTCCCCAATATTTGAGGTATTCAAAGGGTTCGTTTGTGTTTTTCGACAAATGTAGGGGTATGATTTAATGTCAACAGTACTGATGGCTGAATGACGGATGTGCCGAAGGTATGGACTGTCAGTACAGTTAAGTGGGGTTGTGGGGGGTAGAGCGCGTGTGTGTATGTGAGTTAGGGTTAGGGTCTGGGATGAGTGAAAGATGGGTGTTGTGCGTTTGTGTGCAAATTTGTGCATTTTAGGGTTAGGTTAGGGGATAGATGTAGTGTTTTGTGTGTGTGTGTGTGTGTGTGTGTGTGTGTGTTGTCTGTCTTGTGTAGTGGCAGTGTTATTGGAAAGTTTTAATGACAATAAGGTGTAGGGTTATTGTACGGGGAAGGGGTAGGGTTAAGGCTAGCACCAATAACTAAGGTAGTCCAGGGAGGTGGAGATTCTGACTTTTTGTTATTGGTTACAAACTCTTATGATGATCTCCTCACAGGTCTTGAGTTTGCTTCCAAATACATTGTAACCCTGCTTCAGATACTAGGCCTGACTAACCTGGTATTACGGAACCATGGTGCACTCAAACTTCCAGAGGCTCATACCTTGCAGCAAGGCTGATTTGATGATTTTGTGGCCTGACTTCCCCTTTTTATCTACATTGCAAGCTTTCATTCATGCACTGGGAGAAAAAAGTCTGTGCCATGACATCCATTGAGCTGAGACAGACTGTCCAGAAGTGTGGATGTCTGTCTACAGCTAATCCCCATATGACTTGGATATTGCTGCAACAGTGATCCTACCCGTATGTCTACTTTTACAATGAGTACGCTAACTCAGCTGTGTTTTCCTAATGGTGTACATTCTATGAAGCTTTCATGATCTAGTTTGATCTGATGGAAACCCAAAGGTGCAGAAACACTAATTTTCATTTCTCAAATAAATTAAATTCCATTTTCAGATTTGAAATGAAAATCAGGAAATATCCTTGTGATGTTTAAGTGTACTTTTTGGTCTTTACCGGTGTTTCTATATAATTTTCTAGTGCATCTATATATAGGCATAAGTAAAGCAGAACACTCAGTAAAATTAGCTTAAAGTGCAAGATTACATGACAATGTCATGCTTTTCCTGTATGCAGACAGTCTGAATTGAGAATTTATTGGCATTTCCCCCAGAAAAATGGGAAATCAGGAACCCTGCTTATTTGCATCTAGTACTGAAAAAAATAGACATTTGACATTCTTGAAACCACTTCTTTCTCTTGCAGAAATAAAGGAACGCCCAGTACAGACAGCCCATTGTTCATCCCTTTCCATTGCACAACCAAGTGTGTTAGGGGCATAGGCCACTAAAAGAAAAAAAAAAACTCAAACCACCCCTGAAAGCTAGCTAAATATTGTCCCTCTTGGCTTGAATTCACCCTTGGTGGCGATGAGGGTTAGTTGGCTGAAAGTGTGATGATGGTCATCGGGAATCAGTGGGTGAATGAGCAAAAAAAAAAAAACTGTAAGCAATGGGTAATGCTTCTTTTTTAATCATCCTGTTCAGTGCTTTTGATTAACACAGATTTATTTTTGTCTTACTTCACCGAAGTAAATGCTTATTACTGACATGTACACTTTCCTTTAACTTTAGTTCCTGCTCATTCTTTCTTCTGAGAGCCACTTTTACTTTCCTTAGAGCATGTGTCACTGACATGCCTCAGATTTTAATTGTATGTAACATTCCCAGGGCAAGTTTCGTAAGCCAGTATACAGAGCAGTGTAGTTATACAACATGTTATTGCTGTGGATGTGCACAGTATCTGAATTGTCTTTTGATCCTCAACCACTCCAGCTACCTGGGTTGAACCATCATCAGCAGTAAGTTAAAGTCTTTATGCCGATTCAAATGAAGGTGTTCTTGAGAAAGTAACCTGCACACTATATTGAATCAAATATCAGTGCCCTACTAGAAGTTCAAGTCTCTGAAGTGAGAGTCCTTAAACACTAAAAAATTAAGAGTGATTCTGCTCTTAAAACAGTGAAGTACAAAACCCACTATTAAACATTAAATGCATTTTTTTTTCCGGGGAGAGTTCACTGTACCCTCAATATGGGGGGCAGCACCCCCATTTCCCTGCTTTTTATTTATACTATAGTAGAGAGTTGATTATCTGAACTAATTGAGACCTAGGGTAGTTCAGATAAGCAAACATTTTCGGATATTCAGTCACGTAATTGAACTGGATAAAAAAACTTCTAAAAACATTTTTGATTAACATAAACTGGAAAAATAAAACAAATATACTGTAAGTACAAAATGGTATGGTATGTTACTGTAGTACAAGCTCAAAAAACACTCACAAGTGAATATGTATAACATTTACATATTCAGACTTTATGATTTTTTCCAACCAGAAAACTGTGGAAGGCTGCATTCATATAATTGACGTTTTGGATAATTGACATTCGGGTAATCGACTCTCTTCTGTATCTCAATTGTTATACTCAAGAGAAGGGGAGAATGAAGTACAGCAATTTCATATTTATTGAATATTTCAAACCCATGCCCCCCACCCTCACCCAGTTTCCCAGAGTTTCAAGACTTGCAGTACCTGGTCTCAAACATACAACAGGATCTGTGGATGCCAACTTCTGCTTGACATATGTATTCAAATTTATGTCTTGGGACACCAAACACTTCACTCTTTTCTCCATTGTAGGCTTGCACACAGCTGCTCTGTCCTTCTTCTTAGGCTCCATCTCACCTCCTGTACTATGCTTGATCCAAACGTAGTCTCCTAGAAGAAATATCCATTCCTTCAGAAGTAGCTGTCACAGTACAAAGTACCGATCCCTGACTTTAGAATGAAAATGTCTTTGGCCTTATCAAGAGTAAGGAAATGCAAAGACTGTCCATATTTTAGAAGAACCAAGACTTCAAAGCACCTCTGTGGAATTCTGTATTCAGTTTTGTGGTTTTCTTAACCATGGAGATAAAATGTTACCATTTCTGATGAAAGACCTGAGAATAGGTGAGGGAGGAGGTTCATCCTAACAAGAACCCATTCACTGTGATTTACAAATTGCTGGACCTGGTAATTTGAGCACTGCCTTCTTGGATTTGGTTGTATTTGTATATTTTCATCCCTCTTTTCTGCCAACTGTGAAACAGCTTAATCCTCTTTCTTTCCACATAATACCTCAGGTAGTGGGGAAAGTGTTTAGTAGTGGACAGGCTATCCAGGTCTTCATGAAATATGGATGCTATTTATTCTGTTGCCCGTGGCAGCCTGACAGCCATGTACTCCCAGAGTTTCACACCAGTGGCGTGCATACATTCCCATGCACCAACAAAGTGCAGCTACTGTGTTACATATGCATTGTAAATGTGGATGTCTCATCCCCTCATTTGCATGTTGTGTCTTACTTATATTAGTTAGATACCACTCATATGCAGTTGGTCAGAATACCTTCCCCCAGGACAGGTGAGCAGTTATCACCTGCTCACTGACACCCATACTTGTAAGGGTTTTTTTAGTTCCTGGGTCACAGTTAGTTTTGAGTCATCTAAGTCACAGCCAGGGTTTCACCTCACTCTACCATGGAGCCAGCCTTGCTTTCTTGAATTTGTGATCTATAAAATGTAGCTATATGCCCAGGGAGCTTTGAGTTACCAGCTAACTTTCTCCAGCTGCACTTTTTTTTTTTTTTTACAAGCTCCGAGTCCTGAGGAGTAGAAAGAACATCAGTCTACTGAAGTTACTGCATTCTCTGCCTTCCATAAAAAGCTAAGTAAGCAGAAGTGTTATACTGCACTCTTTTTTTTTTTTTTTAAGTAATTTGCTTTATCACAAAGATCTCTGTGCTACAAGTCTACGTCATTTGTGCTTCTGTCCATTTTCTTGTGCATGCTTTGGCCGTCTTCCTCTGTCTGATGACTAGACTGGAGGTTTGCTATTTGCAGGATACGCTTCTTCAGGGCTTCTGTACTAACCACTTTATCACTTTCAGTGTTCTTCAAAAGGAACATTATATTGTTTAATGCTTTCTGGTTTCCATTAAGCCCCACACTATCTGCATCCTTGTGATCTGCACATCACAGCCTTTTACTAGCACAGACATTGTGAAGGTCATGGACACCTCTAAGATGTTTTTCTTCTTAAACTACAAGTGGTAATAGTGATATGCTCTACATCTAAGGAGATCCACAGCAAAGCATTTCCTTAGTAACTTATATGATGTTGACGTAACTGGTTTCACGCTCTGTAGCTAATCAGCCATCATTGTTTACTCTCACTGGCTTCTCCTTTTTCTAAAGGAATTAAGTATAACAGTTTAACACCGTTCAGAATTTGTGCCTCTCGGCCTTACTGCTCATGAATGAAGACTCTCAGTAGACTTGTCTGTTACAGCCACATTAGTATTCTGTGCCAGCGTAGAAAGGTATGAGAACCTCCTGCCCCAGGACATGAAGTAACATGCTGCAAAATATAGAAGGATTTTCTACATTACCTTTTCTTATATGTTCATAAGTTCATAGGTAAGTACTAGGTTAGCTGTCTATCCAGACCATTTTAAGCCTAATCAAGTTCCCTTTTGGTGCTTGAATTAACCTATCAATGGTTCAAATGTTAGTACTAGGCTAACTGCCCTTGCAAGCCATTGTAAGCCTAGCCAATTATCCCTTGTGAGACTCAAACCCTGCACCTTGTGTTTGCAAGGCAAACACCTTAACCATTAGGCCACCCTCCCAACCCATATGTTGTATAAATTAATAAGGGCTATCACAGGGCTTTCTTTTCTTGAAAAACTCTCCCTTCCTGGTCTACGATACAAAACTGTGAACTTTTTTCTGTCTCTCTTTTGGTGCTCTTTTGCATTTAAGTGTTTTTCTTTTTTGTAAATTCTTGAGCAGTGTGCTTTTAAACCCTTCAGCTGCTAAACTGTGTTTGCACCTCCTCCAAACATGCAGATTTCTCCCACAGGTATTTGCTAGGTCACTATATCAGCTAACTGCCAAGAAAAGTGATGGTACCAGAAGAATTATAATTAATGGCCTGGAGGTAGAGGAGTGTATTTTTTTTTTTTTGCTTGTTTGTTTGCTGTTCAGGTATATTTTCAGTGCATGTGGACATATGACTCTTAAATGCCTTGGCATGTATGGAAGGTCCATGTGTGTGCATTCTTGCTTTCTTGTGCTTTTCCCACACAGTGGTCTAGTGCGTAGGTTGAACCTTGGGTCACCTGCAGGATTGTTGGAAGTTTAAACCCTTAACACCAGTGAACTAGCACAGCTACTTTACTTTGGTTCCCATTCCCTTTCTGTCATGGGTTCTGCTGTGTTTAAATGTGTGCCTTTTCCTAGCATTCATATTGTAATGAATGTAAATGTGTGTGAATTTGTCTACTTCACTGCTTGTTTTAAGCTTTATACCTCACCTTCTTTATCTTGTTCTTTGTTATTTAAGGTAAAATTAAGCCAATAATTCATTCAGGTGTTGAGTCTTGGAGTGGATCAGGAAACAGTAACAATTTCTGCAAAGAACTTACACCTATGTATACTTCTTCTTGTCAACACATCCATTGCTTCTTTGACTGCATTGTTAATTATCTGGCTACCCATGTAGTGGAATTAACTTTCCTACTGTTTTTCTTCCCGTACTGCATTCCTGTTTATGTTTTACCTGTGTATTGTTGTTTAGTTCTTGTTTTCTGTTCATTCATATTGCAAGGAGGGTTCTTTCTTCATATTAGGTTATTTTATACTTAACATCATTATTAGTTGTATTAAGGCTCAAATTTTCCCTTAAAAGATCATTTACAAATTTTTTTCTTGCCACCTCCTGTTGTTATAATTATGCTTTCATAGTGTAAAGTGGGCTTTCAGATTTATAAAATATGTATTTTTACTTTAGTTGCATCAGTAGACCTATGTTAACAACATTTAGTGAACATGTGTTTGTATTTATTGCTTGCCCAGCAACTGTCCAATTACTTCTGATTCATTGTCATACCTTCTGATGGTATGGCAAGGGAGAAAACAGGATGTAGCTCAATATTGTGCCAGAAACAAGTACTGAGGTTCTCTAACATTCCATGCTAATTATCTCTTCTAAGCACAGCCCAAACTTACCCGTAGAACCAATGGGACCACTGAGTCCAGCTAATGTTCTTTGGTGTACTAACTTTATAATCAGACCTGATATTACCATCAGGGAGTCGAGTCTAACATACAAGTGCATGGACATGTATCTGTCCAGCACAGGAGCTCTGTCTGTATGGCAACATGGCCATTGGTTTGTGGGCCTACAGACCGTGGAATCAAAACTATTTTTGAAGACAGGACCTTGTGAACCACGTTCACAGGTGTTTGTGCATGGCCCCAGGCTCTTCTCTCAGCTCCTGAAACCTGAAGATCTGTCCTACTTGTATGTAGAAGTCAGTTCTTGCTGCTTGCAGCTTGGAGTCCTATCAGGAACTGTCTGCAGTACTTAGTCCCACGTATAGGTGGAAATCCTACCTTGCTGATAAGTCTATTAGATTAAATAAACAGTTTTCATTCCAGCACAGTTCCAGTCAGTGTACAATATACACAAACATACTTTGCTGCAGATTATCATTTTGGTGATTCACATACCCCTAATTTGCTCCCTAAAAGTGATCATTCTATGGTAGACCAGTATTTACTCCCTGTGTTATTACACTGTATATTAAGTACTGTGTACTTTACTTAGAATTTTATCCTGTTCCATTTTTTATTACTTTTAATATTAATATAAATGCATTTAGTTATTTACTGATTTACTATCCTAATTGCCTGTCTGCTGACTGGTTGATTGTACTACAATATGTGTCACCTTGTTTTGAAACTGGCTGCAGCTATAGAAAACATGCTAATCCACTACAAGTTATTTATTCACCCTGTTGCATTGTCATCAGACTGCATAGCCACATGACTCTGAATCAGGAAACACAATTAATCGACATAACTATAGATCCACTGAAGAAATTGAAGTAAAAATCAAATACTTTAGAATTAGAAAGACCACTTTACATGGCAAGGCCATAGTTACTGCAAGAAGAAAAGTTGCCTATTAGCCACTTTAATTTATTTCTTGGGACACTTATTCTGAACTACCTGACTTGGTTTGTATGCCATCTTCTTGAAATGTTTTCATATTATCCTTTCAAGAACTTTGACCACCTGTGTTAACTATATAAACTAATACCATTTACCAGTCTTAAAAAAAAATGACCAGTTAGCAGCTAAAACAAGAGTCAGATGATAATATCCACAACAGCAGCAAAACATCTTCTCATGTACCACGAAAAAAGCAGGTTAGTATTAAGTAAAACCATAGACTGTATTCCATAAAAAACTAGCTGCCATCAGCTTTTACACAGATGCTTTTTCAAGTTTTAAAATACAGCTCTGTCCAGTCAAAATTTTTATAAGTAATTCTGTTTCACATGACCAACTAAATCTGATGTGTTAATTACTATCTAAAGTGCATAGCTTTCAACATCATTCAAACCTGGAAATGTATCCATCCTCAGTGTATCTATCCATCTATATTCTCTATTTTCTAGAGTTGATTTCATATCACTTTCTCTTATTTTCTAATAAAGGGTACCTAGTGCAGCAAATTTAAATATACACTGTGCATTAGTTTCCTTTATCTGTATATATAGTGCATTAGCTGTCACTTGTCTCCTGATATCAGGTAGATGATCTCCTATACATTGCTTTAATGTCCTTGTTGTCATACCAACGTAAAATGCTGTTCATTCTTGATGTTTCACAAGATATATTACATATTACGTGTCACAGTCTGGAAATATTTTATACTCCTATGCCTCCTTCATTTTTGGCTGTTAAAATATTTTTTAATTAATGAATTTACAAAAACTATATGCATTGCAGCAGTATGAACCATTCATATCACTAGTTCTTTTACATAAAGGCCTTTTGTTCTTTACAGCAGCATTTCTGTTTAAGATTCTGTACTTTCTTATAAGCAAATGTTATAACTTCTTGTGTATAATCTTTAGCTTTAAATATGCCAGTGTTTGTTAATCACTTCCTGTACCATTTGTTTATGTCTATTAAATGTTAGCGAAATGTGAAGTTTTTGTTCATTCTTAGTTTTGTTATAATTATTCCCTACTGCTGAAAAGGTAGGGCCATGTTTAACAAATCTATCAGCTATAACCTCTCTTTTTTTATTTTCCAACATATCCCTATCATATCCTTTGTCAGCAAAGTTTATAACTAATTCAGCCATTTGTTCATTCAAACTTGCATCATTAATATTAAGCCTAGATGTGCGTAACATTTGACCTTTTACTATTTTTTTAAATGTAAAGGGCAGATGCATACTCATTCTCTGTAATAAGTATGTATTCTTCTTCACCTCCTTTGTTTATACCCTAATGTTTAGCTCATTCAAGTCAGTCTTACAAGAACATCTAAAAAAATAGTTCCCTTTGCTGATACCTTAAGCTTAAAATAAAAAAAAAATAGCTTTCATTTAAATAATAAAGTCAAATTGTTCCTCTGTACCTTTCCAAGTGAGGAATATATCATCAATGTAATATTTATTAAGTAAAATGAATTTGTCATACATATTTGATGTTAAGACTATACTTTCTCCTCCCTTATACCCATAACTAAATTTGAGTATGTGTTTGCTACCGGAGTACCTATAGCAACACCCTTTCATTGAAGAAAGTAATCACCTTTATTAGTAAAACCATTGTTCATTAAAGTCTTATCCATGAATGCACAGTAATTATTAGTGTTTATATTACTGCTGTCTGTATGACAGCTTAGAAAGTGTTTCATGGCTTCTAATCCATATTCATTTGGTATTACAGTAAAAAGTGAATCTGTATATAGTGCCATAAATACATTTGAATTATCCTCATCCTTAATATTCTATTCATAAAACTGATGAAGGAAGTAATTAATATCCTTGATATAGAGAGGCCAATGATCTAAATAGCCTTTCAAACAATTGTGTTTTAAAAATGAGGAAATGGATTCAGTGACCCAACCTCTGTCTGACACTATTGGTCACATAGGTTGGTTTTGCAAATTTTTATGAATTTTTGGAATGCCATAATAACTTGGTATTACAGGTTGTGAAACATGAAAGTAAATTGACACATCTAAAGTGATCCTTCTACAACATTATATATACATCAGCTTTGCTAATGCTATTCCTGATTTCTTGCTTTGTAGACATCATAAAAAATTATCCATACTGATGTTACCTTCTCCCTTATCTGCTGACTGAATTACAGTATTTGAATTTTTAACTACATTATCCAATGCTTGACTTTCATCTTTAATTAAATTATATAATTGATTTGATGCTGTTTTACTTTGATAAAGTTTACAGATGTCATTGTTGCATGCTTTTCAAAAAGCTTGGAACTAAAACATTCCTAAACAAAGTAAATGTACTTTGTTTTAAGATCATTCTTTTTCTGATATCATTGCTTGGAAATAATAGTTTCAAATTCAGATGTCTAGTAAAAAGTCTTAAGTTCTGTTAAAATATCTGAAATATTTCCATCTTTTGCTGGTATGAAAGTAAGGCCTCTATTCGATACTGCATACTCCTCGTGTTAGATGATAGGATAACAGATGAAAAAAATGTAATTTTGATATTAACTCCTTTTAATTTCTCCAAGTCTTTTGTGTTTCTAATAACATGATGGGACAGGGCTCAAAAACAAACGAGCCGGAATTCTGCAGAGAGGGCAGTCCCAGTAGATAAACACGAGATGAGTCTTAACGTTCAAACTGTTTATTAAAACATGCAACGTTTTCGTTGCTCCCGCAACTTCTTCAGAAAAATCAAAAATATATAACAAATAATTGTAGCAGCAATGTTGATTTTAAAAACTCGTGTGGCTATCATAGCCAATCAATTCATCTAGTGTGATACATATTAATGAGCATTATCCGTGCATTAACCCTATAATTACATTTTTCTGTTAAAACCCTAACAATCACCCTGTTCAAGTTCCATTACAATAACCTACTATCAGTTACAATTCATAGCTTATAGTTGTTCCTAACATTAAAGATACTCTATTCAATGATAAAATAAAATAAAATGAGTTAAATACATTTCCTTAAATGTTTGTTAGAAGTCTATCAACAAATACCTGTCTATAATTATTGTACTTATTGATGTCCTTGCCAAAGGTAACACATTTGTGCCAACTAAGAGTATGAACCTTGCACAAGTTTTGATAGAACTGAAGTGTTTTGTTAGAAAACTGAATTTAACCTGTTTATTAGGTAACAATGATACCAACAGTATTAAATTCAAACCAGCAAGCACTTTCAATCCACCACTTCACCCCTTATTAAATCTTTTTGAGGGTGTATCAGAAATGGACATCAGACACTTGTATTCTCGTCCAAGACATTCTAACATACAGGACAATATCACAAAAAAAGAAAAGGAAGCTCTAGAACTATTGAGAATACAAGGGGTGAGATGTATAAAACCTGATAAGGGAGGGGGCCTTGTTATTTTAGATGTAGATGACTACATCCATAAGATGGAAGAAGTACTGTTGAGCACAGCTTATAGTGTAGCCACACTAAATGAGTACAATATAGCTCAAAGTAGGGTAAAGGGCTACCTGAGGGACCTTTTTATCGAAGGGAGAATTGATTTGGATACATTCAACTTTATAAACATCCCATTTCCTAAGCTTGCAGTAATGTTCGGAATACCGAAAATCCATAAAAATCTTAACAATCCCCCTATGAGATGCTTAATAGATGCAAGATCTTCCCTTACATACCCGTGTTCAAAACTAGTTGACTTTATTTTACAAAAATACACCAAGAAATTATCTTAAATTTGTAAAGACTCTTGGTCATTGTTAACAAACTTAAATGACATAGAAATGGACATTGACGATAACTTTATAACAATAGACGTAATTGATTTATATACGTCTATACCCCATATGGAAGCTACTGAATGGTCTGAACTAGTACTGAAACACCTTGAAGCCCCAGATGATGAAATTAAATTAGTCACTGAACTAACAGACATCATTTTGAGTAATAATTACTTTACTTTTAACAACACTTACTACTTACAGAAACAAGGCGTAGCGATGGGCTCGCCTTGTGGAGCTAGTTTAGCAAACATTGTAGTAGCCCATTGGGAGAAAATATTCATCTTTGATGAAAGTTCTAGGAATAGTAAAATTAAACTATATACTAGATTTCTTGATGATATACTCGTCACCTTCAAGGGTACTCAACAAGAAGCTTCTGAATTTGTGGAATATTTAAATTCAACAACAAATTTCTTTAAATTCACTTATACTTTCAACTCGAACCAAATTGACTACCTGGACCTCTCTTTAATTAGAGATACGAACTCGAATGGAATAATATCAAATATATACCGAAAACCAACATATTGTAACTCTTATTTACATTTTTCTAGTGCCCACCCTTTTAAACAAAAACGTTCCATAGTTAAGGGACAATTAGTGAGGGCTACAAGACTATGTACACGGGACAATGATTTTGATATTGAATGTGACAATTTAAGAAATATGTTCACAAATCGTGGGTACCCTAAGTCATTAATACTAGAAATAACTAGTGAAATTAAACTGAAAAGAATGAAAGGAATGTTAACAGCCATTCTTAGAAGAAAAGAACCAACGAACAGAATATGTTTGGGACTGACTGATATGGCAAACTTAGAAAATTCAACAGGGAGAGAAAGAGCTACAGTAACATCACTGGTAGCATCAGCTAAAAGTAAAGAGAAGGCTGACATTAGTTTTATAACAACTTTTAATAAAGACAGTGATGCTATAGTATCGATATTAATTAAGAATTGGCAACTGTTAGGGAGAGATTTCAACCTATCGACTAGACTAGGTACTAGGTTCCAAGTTATTTTTAAGAAGGGAACAAATCTGAAAAAGACACTAGAAAATAAAGCTATAACCTTTAGCAACAAAACTAAAGGGTGCTTTCAGTGTGGAATGTGCAATATGTGTAAGAACATCAAACCTATGAACAAATTCACAGTCAACAAAATACCAACACAATTTTTGATAAAACAAAGACTTGACTGTAACTCTAAAAGTATTATTTATTTAGCACAGTGTAACATTTTCCCGGCTTACTATATAGGTAAGACGGACCGCAGATTTAGAGATAGAGTATATGAACATACATATGCTATCTCTAAAAACAAGAAGGAAAACGCCCTAGCAAGACACATTGAACAGTGTCCTGATCACACTTTTTCATTTACCGCTATAGATCAAATAGCTGAAAACATTAGAGGCGGTCCAATATCTTTAACACTTGAATGTGCTGAACTAGTTTGGCAACTAAAATTAAATGCATGCACATTCCCCGGTCTGAATGACCATTGTAGCATTTCTTGTTGGCTGAAACTTAAAAGTTATATGAGATTATAAATGAAATAATTATAGACAGGTATTTGTTGATAGACTTCTAACAAACATTTAAGGAAATGTATTTAACTAACTCATTTTATTTTATTTTATCATTGAATAGAGTATCTTTAATGTTAGGAACAACTATAAGCTATGAATTGTAACTGATAGTAGGTTATTGTAATGGAACTTGAACAGGGTGATTGTTAGGGTTTTAACAGAGAAATGTAATTATAGGGTTAATGCACGGATAATGCTCATTAATATGTATCACTAGATGAATTGATTGGCTATGATAGCCACACGAGTTTTTAAAATCAACATTGCTGCTACAATTATTTGTTATACTATTTTTGATTTTTCTGAAGAAGTTGCGGGAGCAACGAAAACGTTGCATGTTTTAATAAACAGTTTGAACGTTAAGACTCGTCTCGTGTGTATCTACTGGGACTGCCCTCTCTGCAGAATTCCGGCTCGTTTGTTTTTGAGAGTTTTCAGTTTTCCTCGTTCTTATGATGGGACAGGGCCCCATTCCTAAGTTCAAAGTATGATTAAAGCTCTGGAAATTAGTATTGTTTCAATCTTTCATGTTAGCCAGGAGTGCACTTTGCAGCACCCACAGTATGCCCAGCAATGACTCCTCCTGCAATTCGTATGGAGTTACATGTATTGGTAACATCTAAATACGATTGTAGATTCTTTTTTTAATAAGACCTGTTGCTCATACTACTCCTGGAACTGTCTGGGTATCGTTCTTCTACATCGCTCTCATTTCTGCCTGCAAATCCTGATATTTTAAGACTGTGAGTCTCTCTGTATGCAAGACACTGTAATCACTGGTTGTGATTTCAAAGATCAATGCTACTTTTGTCTTCTTTTCATGGATCACTTCATCTGGTTTTCTTTCATCTGTCATTTGAACTGTTAATAATGGGTAAGCCCATGTGATATATTCTTCATTTTTTATGATGCTTTTTGGCTCATGTTTCCAGTGTTTTTCAACTACTTTAGTATTATAATGTTTGCACAATCCCTTGTACAACAGCCTTGCCAAATTATTATGCCTTTCAGTATACAGTCCTTCTGCCATTAGTATGTCACAGCCAGCAACAAGGTGTGCAGCTGTTACCAATTCTGTTTTACAAAACCTGTATGTCTTGTTTTTCCCACATGTTCAATGGACTTTGTAACCAACGTGTACGCAAGTCCACTGTCTTGGGCCGTCGGTATTAACCTTTCATCTTTTGGTTTGAATTCACTTCTCCTTAACCATTCCTGCATTCAATCCTGACCAACATGAGGTTGTTCCAGGAGATTTACCTCTGAGCTTGATGTGATATGCTCTAGGTTATAGGCCCCCAGTGACCCTGATTGCAGCCTCATCTTCTCTCTCTGGCAGTTTGCTCCTGTTCCGTTATCTTCTTTGTGGTAATGGTAGAGGGCTCATCTGTAAAATGGTTGGAAAATCTAGTGGGTCTAGAGCCAACACAATATTTGCATCTAGTCTAACTGTTGAATGTATCTCATTTTGAGGAGCAACTTCTGAGATGTCTGTGGATGCTCATGTGTTTCCCTCTTCAGTCACTATGTTGCTCCCACTGTGATGCTTAGTATGTTGCTGACCACGTGCAGGGTTCCTTGGACCAGAAAACACATTCTTATTTCTAAAGTCCTCCATACTTCTGTGCAGTTTATGCTTTTTGCAATGAAGCATTGTCCAAAAGATAAAATCCTGCCATTTCTTCATAAATATTCTCATTTGCTGAGTGTATTTCATCATTAATTATACTTTGTTGCATGTCAGTCACATATTTAAGTGAATCACTTCCTACAGATGTAAAAAAGTCATTCATCAATTTCATATACCCTAGCACAAACTTTATATTCCATTTTTGAAGAAGTTCTGGGTAGCTCTTTCCCTACGTCGGCATCTTAAGAATGCACAGACCTTTAGGCAGCATATTCATGTGAATGTATTCACCACTGCTATTGCAGTTTCTTAAGTGGCTGCAGTATCAGTTAGAAGATTTTGATGTTATTCAAATGTTGTGCAGTATGAGAGACAACCTAGACTTTGTCAGTTGAATTATGTTGGACATGCACCAGTCTTTGAAAATGGCCCTCTTCTCGTACTTCACCTTCTCATACAGGTGTAAACAACAGTTGAGATGAGGCAGCCTACCCTTTCCACATTCTGCTGTTTGTCCGTAAAATTTCTTAACACAAAATGGCCATTTAGCAGGTAAAACAGGAGTTAGGCAAAAATATCCACAATAATAGCAACAAAAATCTTCTCATTTACCACATGAGAAGCAAGTCACTATTAAATAAAACCATAGAATTAAAAATTTTTTCCACAGAAAACAAGCTTCCAACAGCTTTCACTGAATGCTTTTTCAAGTTTTAAAATACAGCTCAGTCCAAGCAAAACTTTTGTAAGCAACTCATTATTACATGGCCCAGTAAACTTGATAAGTTAATTACTGTTTAAAGAGTCTTGCTTTTCACACTGGTTTCAAACTAACAGCATCGCTCAAACCTGGAAATGTGTCTGTGCTCATCGTATTTATCCGTCTATATTCACTATTCTCTAGAATTAATTTCACATCATCTCCTCTTATTTTCCCATAAAACACCTAGTACAGCAAATTTAAATATATGCTGTTCATTAGTTTCTTTTACATGTTTATATAGTGCATTAGCTGTAACTTGTCTCCTTATATCAGAGAGATGCTCTCCTATATGTTCCTTTAACTTCCTTGTTGTCATACCAACATAAAATGCTGAACATTTTTGGCGTTTCACAAGTCACTTTATCTGGAGTCAAGTATTCCAGTCAGATATTATTTACTTTCCCTGTAAAACAACTTTTATGGAGTGCTACCAGTAGATTTAGGTATGCAAAGGCTGTGACAGCAGGTAACTCTTAAGGCTCTACCATTGTTGTAGTGTTTTTTTTTTTTACATTACTATTCTGACTACGGTCATCCAGAACAACACTTGTTTCTGCAAAACATATACATTAGGGTCAGTCACTTATACAGGAGCTTGGTTTCTTTATCACAGAATGCAGAATTCCTTTACAAGAAATTGTCACAAAATCTGCATATTCTTTCTTATCAGTTGAAACCATAAAACTTAAAATAAATTGTTCGGGGACTTCCAGAATACCAGTCTCAGACTCTAGATGTAATATAATGTCATATAACTTTGCAAAGTAATAGTTTATTAGTGACATTTT
Source organism: Protopterus annectens (assembly GCF_019279795.1). Lineage (NCBI taxonomy): Eukaryota > Metazoa > Chordata > Ceratodontiformes > Protopteridae > Protopterus > Protopterus annectens. The sequence continues at coordinate 1,585,172,406 of NC_056725.1, forward strand.
CCCTTATAGTCATTAAATTCATTAAAAATTACCTCCACAGCCCTTGTAGTCAAGGATGTCTTTCTTTCCAGGCAGCAGTGCCCAATCAGACTGAAGAATAGACCCTTGTCTTGGACATCTGTTGGCACAACCTTCCATTGTCTTGTTTTGTTGGACACATACTACCATATGATGAGTGTCTGTCTCCTAATATGCATTATTTCTTAACTGGCATTCTCGCTTACAAACTTAAACTGGCTTACCATTTTACACAGTTAGTGTTGCTTTTCAGACTTCCATGCAGGCAAGTCATCGAATTAGACAATTCATTGTATCATTTTAAGTCTCACACTCTGCTTACATGATAGTGAAGGGTCCTTAAATTCATTTTACTAGATTTGATTGGTAAGGGTGGTTTCCATGTAGAGTAACTAAACGTTTCATGCTCGTGTTTAAATTTTCTCAGTATTTCACTGCACACAAGATTAAACTCTACTTCAGAGAGAGCCTTTCCACCTGAAACTGCTGGAGTTTCCTTATGAGGCAGAAATGATGTTTAAAACAGTAGCAAGGTTAGATAATGTGTGTCTGTGGTTAAGGTTCAGTATGAAAACCATTGCAGTTCATAGTTTTTGCTGAACTGCTATGTCTGCAGATTGATGCAGCTGTGGCCATTTTGTTGAGAATAAGTACCTTTTCACCTGTTCGAAGTATGTATAGTCCCTGTCATTGCTCACAAGTAATCTCCCACTACCAGGGCCAATGAGCAGCTGTCAGCATGGAGTATTGCATCCATTCATAACAGTTTTATCAACAAGTTTCAGGAAATCTGCATCATGACATCCTAATGAAGACTTTCTGTAGACTGTCTTTTATATTTACATTACAGTTCTGTGCCAGCGACACACACTGTACAGCTTGAAGTATCTGTCAGTGCATTATAAATGTCCCTCAGTACTGTCTCACGTTAAAAGTACTGGCTGGGCTTCCACTCATTTGCATTTGCTTAGTATGGACTAGTGCATAGCTATCTGTTCTAATCATGCATGCTTAAAGTGAAATTTATGAAATATTGTCTTTAAATCGGTGGTTCTGTTTTAATGAAAGTAAATTTCATTTACTGTACATAAATTGATATTGTACTGCTTAGGACTTGTGGTATCTACTTTGTGTGAGACTGTGGTTGCAGGTCATATTCTTGTAAGTGTAATTCAGGGTACGAAGGCCACACTGATTACTTTAATGCAACACCTTCTTAGTTCTTTGAGTATTATGTGGGGAATTATGTGGTAGCACTGCATATTTTAAAAGCAATCCACAACCAAAGCAAACATGAAATATAAGCGATTATGAGTTCACCTGTGCTTCATCGAATTTTGAATGGTAGCCACAATTAAAATGTTTTTTGTGAGATGCAGGTCATCTGCAGCTGTCTGATAAGCGCATGAAGGAAAACATTATTTTATTTTTTCAATATATTGATTGTGTACTGTACTGAAGTTAATTTGTTCTAGATTACCTTTTAATTTTGGCATCCATTGTTTGTTTTATATTTTAGCAATGGCAGGTATTTCTGCCTAATGTCTTTTGCAAACTTCTCCTGAGGCTGTGCAGTTTTGAAAGTTTTTTTTAAGTAAGGAGTTGCAGGAGGCGAAGCCACTTCATGGAGGGTGGGTGTTACCATCTTCTTCAGTTAAAGGTTGTAATTATTTTCAACTTTTGATGGAAGAATCCTTAGATGCAGCAGGAATCAGTGAATGATACCAAATTCCCAAAAGACTGTAATTAATATTTAATAAAGTAATGAAGCAGATGCCTCACTCCAGAAGTAATCTTGCTACAATAGACCAGTTTTTCTTCTACAGAGCATTCCAGGTTTCATGCTAGGGGCTGGTTTTGAAAGCACGGATCAGAGCACTTTCACTTCACAGAAAATGGTTAAGGCTCTGCTGCAGGCACATCAGTATCCATGCATGCAGATGCATTACCATGCTATTACCCTTGTGACCCAAAGTAGTCTGATGATTCTGACTCTTTAATTTATGCTTTAGGTCCAAGTTTTGCAGAAGACACTCAGCCAAGATAATGTTTAATGCACACATGCCAGATGCACCCAGTCTTAAAGAATGGTCGTTCTGGGTTTTCACTCCGCTGACAGGCATTCTTTTCACCATTTACATCTCCAACAGTGCATCCACATGTCCCATGTTCACTTTGGATGTTCAGTTTGCTGCTAGTCATGCTTATGACTTGCATTTCCAGTGCAAGATCTGGAAGTCCGCTAGTCTTACAAATTATTGAGGCTGGATGCTCTTTGTATAGACTGTGGTTGCGTTCATCTTTGTAGCTAGTGCTTAATAAGCAGTTTGAAGGCAGGTGGGGAATTTCATAAATAATCATCTGATGTGTGTACATGAACACTGGCAATAAAAGCAAGTGGAATACAGTCAAGGTCTGGTGCATGAAAACTGTTATCAGAACATCCAAAACAAACAAAAACAGCACTCTGGACAGTGGTAAACTTTGAAATGTATTTCTTTATGCTAGTAGAAGATGCAGAGCAGACCAGATGTTCTTCGTGTTTCACTGTTGCAGTCATCACATTTGGGTTATCCCTGCCAGGGTACCCCTCGACCGGTCCGAGTACCAGAGACTTAAGTATTTCTGCGTCGGTTGCTGTCGCTTGAGGACTGACGTCAAGTCATCAGTAGTATAAAGTCAGGCAGCCGATGCCATTACATCAGTCTTTCTTGCCATGGAGCCCGAAGCAAAAGCAGTTAGCATGAGTGCCGGATGGCCGCTACCTGAGTTTTCGAATCTGAATTGAAGTTGAAGTCTTCTAAAGCTAAGTACCCCATTGAGGTGCCTTTTTTCTTACACTAACCGATGTCAGAAAAAGTTAATAATTGTCTCGCCTGTGGAAAGCAAATACCACGCCGAGACTTCCACTCTTACTACTTGTCTAGGCCCAGACCACGATGTCCCTCGTTGTTGCTTCTGTGCTTTGTTCAATGCCAGAACTATCCATTGTCGGCCCCTTATTGTAGCCAGATATTTTTGTTTACAGTCCTCGAATTCCGATATGGCTTCAGTAAGCCATCTGACAGCAGATCTTCCGAAAAAGCATAAAGATAAAGACAGACCACACAGGTCCAAACCTACCAGCGATGCTTCCGTTAAGCTAGTTGTCAGTCCTCCGGTACTCAGTGAGGCACTTTCGCAGTCCCTGATGCCCGCTTTAGTTGATTCGCAGGACGCTACCGAGACCCTTTCAGAGTCCAGTATGCCACAAAACTCTTCTTCATCTAAGGATCCTGCAGTCGTCTCTACCTTGGATGGGTCCAGAGCTGCTGAGCAGGCACCGGCTTCCAAGGAAGTCCTTCGCACCACCGAATCGTGACACAAACCAACGTCTTCTTTCGTGACTATCATTCTTTCAAAAACAACCAAGTTCCTTAGGCCCAGGGTTTGAACCACACCCAAGAAACCGACTACCCACTCTCAGATGCCTGCTTCCTTGCCTCAGTCTCAAATGCTTAAAATGGCAGAAGACCTTATCATGCTGATCAGGGGAAGCCAAGCTACCCCCTCAAAAAGGAAAAGAGATCTGTCCCCAGTAGTTCTGTCTGAACAAGAGTCAGCTGAATCTGATGCATCTATGAAGACATACAACCCCTCTCCAGTTATGAGGATTCTGATGCAGAGGATTCCATTCCTTCAGCCTCTCCCCCAGAGGATTTTTCCTCTGTGGAAACCCTGCATACTTTAAGGGAGCATTTCCAATGGGAAAGTCAGGACTACCCTCAGTCTAAAAAGAGACTAAGGGAATACCTAGATCTTCCACAACACAGACCCTTGGCCATCCCCCCAGTTCTGGATGTGGTGGATGATGTTTTCCTTGAATCCAGCTTGACTCCAGATGCCCTAATTCCTGCTCCCAGAAAACCAGACAGGTCCCTGACTCATACAAATACCTTTTCAGAAATCCTACAGCTGACCCTGAGGTAATTTCTCAAGGGCCGAAAGGGATTAAAGCAACCTCTGCTAAGAATCCCACACCCTCAGACAGGGATTCCCAAGCATTAGACAGATGGGGTAAAAAAGTATATACCTCAGCTACTCTTGCTATCAGTGCACTAAACTGTCAGTTCCATATGCTTAAGATCAGCAACATACTTTGGAACTCCTTAAACAAAAAATTTCTTCCTTTCCTGTTTGGGGAGAATCTAAATATTTGCAGGATTTAATGCATTCTGCAAGTCAAGTAACTAGACACACTTTGCACTGTGGTTTTGACACCCTAGAAGCTTCTTGCAGGGCAGCAGTCATTGGATCTGTCAGTAGAAGACATGCATGGTTTAAAGAACAACCCCTGTCAGACCATGTCAAACCTAAATTGTTGGATTCCCCCTTGCACAAAGACAACCTATTTGTCACTAAGGCAGAAGAGGTCTTAAAAAAGATGGAAGAAAAAGCAAAATCTATGCAAACAGTTAAAGATTTCTTACAGGCAGCTCCCTAGATTCAGCAGACTTTGCCCCTCCAAGCACTGGTCCTTTCCTGCTTCAACTAAACAGACCCAGCTTAGGATCCGTGGAAACAGACAACCCCCCCTGACAGCAGACCCAGGAATGCAGAGATCTAAGCAGTGGACTACCTCCACTTCAAAAACAGGGCGTTCTACGCCACCGCCTTATGGTAAGAACTCACAGTGACTCACCTCTACCTGACCTTCCCTCTGTCCATCCTCACTTACCCCTGGGAGGAAAACTCTCCTTTCACTTAAGCTCCTAGGCCACCATTACCAAGGACCAATGGGTTCTAAACATTGTGTCTCAGGGATACAAATTCTCCTTCCACACCCTTCCAACCCCAAAAGATTTCCCAGATCTTACACCAAATCAGTGGTCAGAGGCTCAAAAGCAAATCTATTCCCTGCTCTGTATGAGGGCAGTAGAACACGTTCCTGCAGAACAGATAGGCCAAGGCTTCTATTCCAGACTTTTTCTGGTACCCAGAAAAGAGGGCACCTGGTGCCCCATCCTCAATCTATCCATTCTAAACACCTTCCTGGTGATCCCAAAATTCAAAATGCTCACCCTCCAGCAGCTGCTAAACATGCTCTCCAAGGGCGCTTGGCTACCCACCCTAGATCTAAAATAGGCCTACCTCCACGTTCCTATCAGGCAATCATGCAGGAAAATATCTGTGCTTCAGGGCAGGATCTCAACACTTTCAGTTCTCTGCGCTTCCCTTTGGCTTATCTACTGCTCCCAGTGTTTTCACAAAATACTGGCTCTGGCCATTGCCTTTTGCAGGCAAAGAAATATTCAGATTTACCCTTACTTAGACGACTGCCTTATTCAGGCAGACAGCTAGGAAAAGCTGCTCAAGCACCTGGCCTTTGTAAAGACCCTACTAACCTCCCTAGGGTACACAATGAAAATAAATCAAAGCAGGTGCCCATCCAAAGGATAATCTTCTTGGGAGCAAGTCTGGACACAACATCCCAGATGGCATACCTTACACCAGAGAAACAAAATTTCATGACAACCTACTTCTCTCGACTGGCCACCAGGCCCCAGCTTTCTGTAAGGAAAATCCTGCAAGCTCTGGGGTTCATGGCATCCTGCATACTCCTCATTCCATATGGCAGACTGCATATCAGGAATCTTCAGTGGTACCTAAAGAGCCTTTGGTGTCAGCACTCTCAAGACCTGGAAACCCTTCTACCAATAATGCCTTGCCTCAGAAAGAATTTCTTTGGTGGGCAACAACATGCTCCTACAACAAGGGACTACCCTTTTCCCCACACCCCGCCAACCAGACACCCACCACAGATGCATTAGGCTATGGTTGGGGAGCATACCTGTCCAGCAGGTGCCTACAGGGCCACTGGAGCCCACAGCAAATCCCCTGCACATCAATCAAAAAGAGATGACGGCTGTGCAGCACGCCTTAATAGCTTTCAAACCTCTTCTCTCTCCAGGGGTTCTCCTGATCAAAACAGGCAACAGCACTGTAATGTGGTACATCAACAAGCAGGGAGAGACTTGCTCCTGCTCTCTATGCAGGCTGGCCGTGACCCTTTGGCTCACAGCCTCTTCCATGCAACTACACCTGCTAGCGTAATACCTACTAGGCTCTCTCAATTCCATGGCAGACCAGTTAAGCAGAAACCTTCTGGACCCACACAAGTGGCAGCTCAACAAAAGTACCTTCACCCTAATAACTCAGAAATGGGGAACCCCGAAGGTCAACCTCTTTGCCTCCCGCACCAACCATCAGCTCAGCTAGTTCTGCACCAGGGAGCATCACTGCATGACTTGGAAGGTGGATGCCCTGTCCTTCCCCTGGGTCAACCTCTTGGTCTATGCCTTTCGTCCCCTACCTCTCATCCCCAAGGTACTGCTCAAAATAAGAGAGGAAAAACCAAGGACCATTCTAATAGCTCCAGACTGGCCCCGACAACACTGGTACCCCTTGCTGTGCAGCCTGTCCCCGCTGCCTTTATGGCATCTTCCTCAGTTTCCAAACCTTCTAATCCAGAACGAAGGGGAATTCATGCATCTCCATTTGCAGACACTCAATTTGGCAGCTCGGCTTATTCCCTAACCCCAAACCAATCTGCCATCCTCAGTAAACAGGTTCTGGGTGTTATCCGTGAGGCCAGATGCCCTAGCACCAGAAATCTTATGCAGACAAATGGAAAAGCTTCTGCACCTGGATCCAGGCTAAGGGGGCCAATACGGCACAGGCCTCCATCCCTCTCATCCTGGATTACCCAGCTGACCTACTACACAGTGGTCTCTCTTTCTCCTCTATTAAAATTCATGCCTTTGCTATTTTTGCTAATTTTTCCACTGAGCAGCCCCTTTTCTCACACCCAACTTGAGGCCCCCCAGAAGGGCACCAACATCAGCTTGGGACCTTAACTTTGTCTTAGAAAAGCTCACCCTGTCTCCTTTCGTACCAGCTTCTTCGGCAGAGCTAAAATTTCTCTCTTGGTAGACAGCATTCCTTCTGGACATCACTTCAGCCAGAAGAGTCTCTGAGCTGCAGACACTCATGGCTGTGGAACTCTTCATCATCTTCCATGCTGACAGGGTATCCCTCAGAACTAACCCATCCGTCATACCTAAGGTGATGTCCAGTGTGGCTCTCAACCAAACCATTCATGTGCCCACCTTCTTTCCTAATGCCCAGAACAAGGGGGAAAGGATTCTTCACTTTCTAGATGTGCACAGGCAGCTCAGATACTATCTGGACAGGACTAAATCCTTCAGAAAGTCTGATCAGTTGCTGATTAGTTTTGCTACAGGGGCAGAAGGCAAAGCCATCTCCAAGCAAACCATTTCCAAATGGATAGTACACCATCCATTTCTGCTACAAACAGTATGGTAAGCCTCCCCCCAAGAGGGTTACGACACACTCCACCAGAGCAGCCTCCACCTCTGCAGCTTTCCTCAGAGAAGTCCCCACCAGGGACATCATGGTGGCTGCCACATGGACATCTGTTCACACTTTTACCAAGCATTACCACCTGCTTGTCTTCTCCAAATCCAGGGCAGCGTTTATCTCTGCAGTCTTGCAGGGCATCCTAGCCAGCCCCTAGCTTCTTTGACTGCCTCCACCCATTTCTTCAGCTTTGGGAATCTACCCAAATGTGATGACTGCAACAGTGAAGACACTCGAACATTTACATTTATGGTAAGTGTACACAACTGTACTTTCTGGCAGTAATTCTTCAGTGAAAGAAACCTGGCTATAACTTACAATAATTAAATACCTGTGCCCGTATTATTGATAAATCGGTAATAAAAATGCAAATACAAAAACTATAATAAAAAACATATGTCTTATTCTGGTTTTAATTAAAACATCAGTTGCAACAAGAAGTATTTATTTTTTTGTATTCTGGTATGTGTGCAAAACACTTGTTGGGTACTTAAAGGGGCACAGTACTGCCATGAGTGAAGTTGATGAGCAGAATTTTGCTTATGAAAGTCCATGATGGTTGACCAGTTTAGGAAAAGGTAGCTTGCCAAGGCAGCGGTAAATTTCAGCAGTGCACAGAGCACTGTAAAATGCAGAATTGCAGCCTGACATCTGAAAAGCACAAAGAATGGCAACCTGCGCCCCCTGTCATAGTATTTGGGGGGGGGGCAGTGAATATTTTACAAGTCTAAGTATGTTACAGCATAAGCACTGAGTGTAGTGGTTTTGAATTAAATGGAGCAGGTGGTTTTCCACATCTTAACATCTACTAGGAAAACTGTTGTAAAATCAAGGGACACAAAACACATTAGATGCTTCAATTCTTGTTGTGCTGTTTTTAATTTAAAAATCTGTGTGTAAAATTTCTTAAGTATGAGTTAGTTGCTTGTTATTAAGGAATATTTTTCTTTCCTCTTGCTACACCATTCATGAAATAAATGTATTTTTAAGCAAGACTGCTCATTTTTAGTTATTTAATTAAGTCTTTATAAAACTAGTTGGGAACTTCTTTTGATCAACTTCCAAAGGCCTAGCTGGGTCATGTCAATCATGCAGTAAATTTAGAAATGGGATTTTTATGATAAACCATGGATATGTCTGTTTTATATGATCATACGTGTTTAGGATGTGAAACAATGTCACAGTGAACTTCAGTTTTTTAATAGACTTTATGTTAACATTGTCCATTCACTAAAGCAGGGACCTGTGTCTGTCCCATGTAGGTACTTGCAAGAAAATGGATATCAATTTATGAGACAAATGTTCTGTTCTGTTATTGCATTTAACATACGCTTTAGAGGTAGACATTACTGATTATACCATGACCCCCCATTAATATTCCAAAACGTGCACGCTGATTGGCCAGCGTGCACGTTGTAAATCGACGTCCAAGTGTATTAGTTCTGGTTTAGGCACTTGGGCTTCAGGCCAGTTATTTTACATTAAGAAGGTTCGTGGTCTGCACTCTTGTGGGAGAAGAGGCTGGACTCTGCCCTTCTGAGCTGGGAATTTCTGGTTAAAGGTTTATAGTGCCTGAATATTTGAACTGTATCTTACTGAAATTGGTTCACCTTGTTTGCTCTAGCATAGACTAGATCCAGGCCTGCTGAATCTAGCTTTGTTTATATGCTTGTTGTTTGTTTGCTTGTTATTTCCCTGGAAGCTAATTCCACCTAATACGCAACTTCTCAGCGCTTCTGTGGATCACTAGTGATATCTGCATTGCTTACTGTACTTATTTCCTTGTTTCACTTGAAAGAAAGTTACTGTTTGTCGTTTTGCATTTAGTTACTTGTAACACATTGCACTCAAGTTACCTGGCACTTGCTCACTAAAGCAATTATATAAGTCAGCACTAAAAATTAAAAGCACTACACCCTCACTCCCCACTGGCCCTTGTTTTCAATTAAGGATTTCCCAATATTATTCTAGCATGTCCAAAGGTCAGTTGTCAATCTCCTCTCCGGTCCAGCTGGTGAATCTGGGAATCTTGAGGCAATGTTATAACTGCCTCATGTACACAGACAACCCTCTCCTCCTCCCACATAACACAAATACTTGCGAGAGATGCAGCTATTTAGCCAAACTGGAGGCTGAGCTCTCTCAACTCAGGACTGGCAAGACCAGACAGGAGGAGAAGGCAACTACACACACCACAAAACCAGCCTCACATAATGCTACCACTCCACTGAATCAAACACATAAACACACAAAGACATACTCGGAGGCTCTGAGTAAAATTTACCTAAACAGCAGAGGCCTCCAAAGCAGACACCCAAACAACTGCTACCTCAAGACACCCCACAAGCAACACATAAACCACAAAAGCAGTGTGCAAAGCAGTCACAGCCCTTAAGGCCAAATACAACATCAAACATACTTGTCATAGGTGACTCCATAGTCAGACACACTGACGTCCCACTCACCAGGCTGAACAAGGAGAGGGTCACAGTAAGCTGCCTATCGGGCGCTAGAATCCGCCACATAACACAAGCACTGGGTCACTCCACAGCAAGTACAAATATGACACAGTCATTGTCCATGCTGGTGTGAACGACCTGAGACGCACCTCCCTGGACTACATGAAAAGAGACATAGAGGAGCTCTCTGATTATGTAGCCCAGGCAGGTATGACCCTAACCCTGAGCAGTATCCTTCCTTCACCAAGAATGATGCCACAATATAGAGACAAGATGATCAGCTTTAACAATTGGCTTAATGTCTGGTGTCATTCAAAGGGGATCCAGTGTCTGTCTGCCTGGGATGACATGCTTGACAAGCCACGCTGCTTCAAGGGACGGCTTGCACCTGTCACCCTGGGATTCCGGATATTGGCTAAGGCTCTTGCCACCCCATAGTGCCTTTTTAGGCAAGGCTCAAATTCTAAACCTACCACCCTAGAAAACAAAAATGGGAAGAAACTGAGGGTAATGCTGCTCAATGCCAGAAGTCTAAATCTCAAAATGCACGCACTCGAGGCCCTTCTCAGTATGGAGAACATCGATGTCTGTGCTGTAACTGAAACCTGGTTCAAGGCTCCTGAGAGCACCCGGCACTATTAGGTTTTACCTCATATCATGCGTTCGGCCCCAAAACCCGGACCACACCACAAAAGGAGGGGTGTATCCATATTCATAAAGGATACCCACACCTCCAGGTTGGTGGCAACGCACTAAGCTTCGGAAACCATCCAGGTGCAACTAACCATAGGCAAAACTGCTCTACAAATTGTAGCATGCTACAGGCCACCCTCTCAAACTCAGGAACCCCACACAGCCTTCCTGAAGACACTGGAGGGTATAAATGTATCTCCAAACACCATCATATTGGGTGACTTCAACTACCCGAATATAGACTGGGAACATTACTCAAGCCCTAACTTTCTAGCCCAACGGTTCCTGGAGTTCATAAATTCAAATGCCATGGAACAGCTAGTCACTGTTCCCACGAGAGGAGAAAATATACTAGATCTCATTGTCACAAACATGGGGACAAAATGCTCCACACCGAAGTATATCCCTCATTGGTGAGATCTGATCATAAACTAATCTCACTGGAAATCCACATCCCGCCCCACCCCAAACAAAAGACCATAGTGAAGAACTTCTCTAAAGCAAACTTCACACTACTCAAGACTGGTGTGGTATCCTTCAAGGCCCCTGAGCCAGAGGAAACCACAACCCAAGCTGGAAGCCCTTACAAATGCCTTCTATGAACACCTCCAGGACTGCATGGATCAGGCAATCCCAAATAAAACCAAGACTCTTTCCACAAAGGGCAAACGTCCAGTCTGGTGGACCCCAGCCATTAACAAACTTTACAATAAGAGGAGAAAGCTATTACATGATAGAACAAAATCCATAAAAGGGAAGTCACCCCTGATCATTATTAGTAAAAAATTACGAGCACTCATAAAATCAACTAAGGCCAATTTTGAGAGAAAAATTGCCATGGATTCAAAGGACAATCATAAGGCCTTTTTCAGCTATGTTAGGAACCTGGGTGGAAACTCCCAGATATGCTCAGAATTAGTCCAAAATGATACAAAAATCACTGAACCCACAGACATTGCCAACATACTGGCAGACAGGTTCAGTGCAAACTTCACCCCCCTCTCCCCCCCTAAAGGAGAGATAACTATCCCAGCAGAGTGTAGCCTCCCGGACATCTCAAATGCGCAGGTGAAAGCTGCTCTCTCTAAAGCTAAAAACACAGCATCAATGGGACCGGATGGTGTCCCCGGCTGTGTGCTACACGAGCTAAATGAGGAATTAACCCCGCACATAAGGCAGCTGTTTAATCTCAGCCTTACCACAGGATACGTGCCCAAGGAGTGGCGACGGCAACTGTGGTCCCACTCCACAAAGGCGGCGCCTCACGGACCCTGGTAATTACCGCCCATAAGCTTAACAAGTCTAGTCTGCAAAGCTATGGAGAGGATCATAATGGAGCTCATAAACAAAGATATAGGGACTTGCAGACATTGGACCCGACCCAGTTTGGCTTTGTCAAGGGAAGATCATGCCTTTTGAACTTGGTCGACTTCTTCGAAACAGTCACCAAGGCCATTGATGATGGAAAGGCAGTCCATACAGCCTACCTTGACCTTGCAAAGGCTTTCGACACAATACCCCACTCGGGTATTGTAGAAAAACTTACCAGCTTAAATGTAAACCCATATGTCACAAGATGGGTTGTAAACTGGCTTAAGGACAGAACCCACAGGGTTAGAGTTGCTGGCGCTGTGTCAGACTCCAAGCCGGTCACAAGTGGTGTCTCACAGGGCTCGGTCCTTGGCCCCCTATTGTTTGGCATCTACTTCTCAGAAGTACAGGCCAGCATGGGAGGACTTTGGCTGACAAAGTTTGCAGACGACTGCAAACTGGGCGCCATAGTGGAAAGTGCATCGGACACGGATATCCTTCAGAAGGGACTCACGGAAACAGATAGCTGGTGCCAGAGCCATGGCCTGAAGTTAAACGCCAAAAAATGTATAGTCATACCCTTCGAGAAAAACAAGGTAACCCCAAGCTACCATATAGGTGGCAATCCACTAAGCACAGAAGAGGTTATCAGGGACCTGGGGACCCAGGTTGACAGTGGCCTTTCTTTTGACACTCACATTGCTAAAGTGGTTAGAAAGACCTTCTACATTGCCCACCTGATCATGAAGATTCACATCCAGATCTAGTGAGGTCATTGTTCCCCTGTACTCTTCACTTATCAGACCAATGATCGAGTACAATGCCCCATTCGGGATGTATCTCACCCGACATCTGCAGCAATTGGAGAGACCCCAAAAGTTCCTCACCAAAAGGATAAAGGGACTCCAAAATCTGTCATATGCTGCCAGATTGAAGAAACTCCAGCTCTACTCAGTCGCATACCGTCTGCTCAGAGGTGACATGTGCCTGACATACAAGGCCATGTCCAACCCGAATTAATGGACATGCTCCACCTCAAAAATCCAAATCCACCAAAACCACTAGAGCAAGCGACTTAAACCTTAGCACGGATATAAATAGGACGTGCTGGAGGGATAGATTTATCACTCAGAGACTCCCTATGCTGTGGAATAAAATCCCGGTCCATGTGAGGCAGAGCACCTCGCTGACTCTGTTCAAGAGAAATCTAGACCTGTGGATGGGAGATCGTAGGTTTACCCCGGGAATCATCTCTGTGTCACTGCTGGACAGAGGCACAACAAACTAATGGGCACAGTATTTTTTCATATAAGGGGTGGCGTAAGCCACAAAAATTTGGGCTAGGCTTATAAATGCCTTAGGGCAGATAGCCTAGTATAAACCTATGAACCTATGAACCTATGACTTATACTAATGGAAAAAGGTCCGGTCGCCCGGACTTTTTCCATTAGTATAAGTCTTTTTTAAAACACTGTCTCTCTATGTTAAAAGAGTTTAACATAGCGACACAGGTTTAAAAAAAGCAACTGAGATCTCCGTTGCTTTTTTTAAAGCTGTCTCGCTATGTTAAACTCCTTTAACATAGCGACACAGTGTCTAAAAAGCAACGGAGATCTTGCTTTCTCCTTTGCTTTTTTTTTAAACCTGTCTCGCTATGTTAAATGGGTTTAACATAGTGAGACAGCTTTAAAATAAGCAACGGAGAAATGCTCCTGCTAGTTTTTTCTTCCCATTGCAGTGATATTTTATGTTTCATTTTATTTGTTTATACTGCTTTTCTTTTAATTAGCAGACATTTTAGGAAGTATCATCCCTTCCTCATAGGTTGGTACTAGGCTATCGGCCCTAGGGCTTACACAAGCCTAGTCATAACAATTCCCTGGATATTTCTTCCCACAGTATTTACTTCCATGGACCCCTGTCTAGCAGGGCAACTGACGTGATCCCCGGGGTGAATATCCTGTCTCCCATCCAATCATCAAGGTTCCTTTTGAAGAGGGCCAAGGAGGCACTCTGCTTGACATGTATGGGCAGTCTATTCTAGAGACTGGGGAGTCTCTGGGTCAGGAACCTATCCCTCCAGCATGTTTTGTTCATTGTGATGACAAGATTTAGATCCCTGGAGCATGTGGCTCTGAGGGATTGGGATTTCTTTAAGTGTAGCATGTCCAACAGCACTGAGTTTGACATAGCCTTGTATGTTAAGCAGAGATCGCCTCTGAGTAGACGATATGCCACAGAGTATAGCTGGAGTTTTTTTAGACAGTCAACATAGGGCATCTGCTTTAGGCCTGTGATTCTTTTAGTGAGGTATTTCTGTGGCCTTTCCAGCTGTTGCAGATGTCTTGTGAGGTACATACCAAACGGGGTGTTGTACTCTATAATGGGTCTAATGAGGGATGAGTATAGTGGGACAATGACCTGCCTTTTTCTGGAGGAAAAGCCCTTAGTGATGAGGTGTGCCATATAGAAGGATTTCTTGACTGTTGTGGCAATGTGGTTATCGAAGATGAGACCACTGTCCACCTGTGTCCCTAAGTCTCTCATCACACTTTCAGTGTTTAGTGTATGCTGTTTTCCTTCTTTGTAAGTTAGATTAGCTTCCTTCTTCCTTTACTAGGATTTTTCATTTTGTTTTTAGTGCATTTTCAAGTAGAAGGAAAGCAAGTATGGAATATAGAGATATTTCTGTATAGAGAAGACTTCTTTTATTTAATTCTGGGTGGTCTCTGATAAGAAAGTATCAGATGTAAAAACTAGTTTTCTGTTTGCAGAAAACAGTCAGATTTTTAATTTAGGAATATTCTGTAGTCTTTTATTTTCAGTATGTCAGATCGTTTTACCTGCAGCATTACATTATTTGTCTATACCTTTTGGGAGGGTAGAGTTGATTACTAGTATATGCGTATACAAGAATGAATAAATGGAAAAAATATATATAGATGATATCTCCAGAATAGTGTGTTTTTTCACAGCTTGTTGTGCTTATATACTCAGCATTGTTCAGCTGCTTAAGGCAGCATATAAGGAGATAGGCATTACAAGAACAAACAATGAAATCTGCAAAAACAACTACAGATTAGAATGTGTCTGTACACTGATGTTTAAAGAGTAAGCAGTAAAAAAACTAACAATATTTGCATAAAAATCCAGTTTTGGGTCTGTATGTACAGCGGTGTTTAAGCACAGCGGTGTTTAAAGAGTTAGTACAGTCACAGTAAGCAGTTAAAGATGTAATAAACTGTAAAATTACCAAATCAAGTGAACTGAAGGAGGCTTTGTACATAGATGACTTAAAATAGTTTTACAGTCAAGTTTGACTATGTACTTGAATGAAAGAGGGTAAATGCAATAAGGTAAAAGTAATATCCAATACTTATCAGAGTCAGAGGAAGACAACTGTAGAATAATAGAGAACAGTGCCAATAGTGGACCAAGGGGGAGCTGTGTGCTACAGAAATTTGATGCAAGTGCATTTGTTATTGTACTCTCTGCTCATACTTGGGAGAGATGGTAGAGTTTTTAGCTAGTATCGCTAACATTTGCAAGCATTAGTGCATAGAGACTGCAGTTTTTGAAGATTTTATGAAAGAACTAGGGAGCTGGATAGCTTTCCTGCTTAAAAGCTTTATAACTCTTGAGATTCCTGTTTTGTTAGTTGTCACAAATGAAATTTTTTCTGGATTTTGACTGAGCAAAATTGTTGTGTTTTGCTTCCAACTTAAAAACAAAAATAAAACTGACTTGGTAACAGTGTATCACTCCTTGTATATTCTTTTCTTGGCTGGTTTTGTGATGATTTTGTTGTTTAAGTATATCAGAAGGATTTAAAATTAAATAAAGCAGTAGTAAGACACAGCGTCACTCTGAAACTGAAAATAATTTAAGTTAGTGTCTGCCAGTTGCCCTGACAGTTTTAAATACAGTTGATGAAAAGAGTGATAAAGTAAAAAAAAAATGCTTCAAAAAATTGACTACAAGAAGCATCCAAAAAATATTTTAAGTTGAAAGCTAATATTTTGTCAGTTTTAGTGTTTAAAATAGACCAGGTTCCAACTTTCCTCTTTTCACAATGCAAGTATTAATCCAACAAAAGCACAGCAGTCAGCCTGAATATCTGCGGGCCACATATCACAAACAAAAAAAAAACATTATAAATATTGAAAAAAAGAAGTATTTTTATCTTTAGTCAAGTGCTTTCATCCTTAACACCAGGACTTCATCATAACTAAAGAAATCAATCTGTCAATGCACTTTAAATAAGTTTTCCAACTTCCTGTATGAACCAATCAGTGCCATTGGTTTAACACAATATAAAAGGAAAATACATTAAAATCAGCTTGCATATAAAGAATGAATGCAAGAAGTAGATATAATGAAAGCCAGTACACATGTTGAATATCTTTTAAAATACATTGTTCATACTTTCAAACAAAACCTTATAAGGAAATATATGTAAAATATATGTTAAATATTTCAAACTTTGAGTGTATCAAATATGTTAAAAATATTAAGTATGTTGAATATAGAATATAAAAAAACAACTAAATGTAATTATAGGCACTTATTATAAAAAGACACATTAAATTGTAGTTCTATTAAGTGATTAAAAGCTTGGACAGAATATTACCTAAATTGTTCAGTTGTGAAATAGGTCAATTAAAATTATTAATAAACATAATTAATATGTGTTAATAAAAGATAACTTATCTAAAGAAAAAATGGAGCATTGAAACCATGCAACTCAAAAACATGCAAATAACCAAAGAAGTAGCTCATGTGTCAAAGTTAGAGCTGAAACACCTCTGGAATATGTCTCAAAAAATGTTTCAAGTATTTATTCCTTAAAATCAGTTAAGCTGTTTCGCCCTCTTTTATTATCAGACTTCTTCAGAACTAACTGAACAAAAAAATAAGAACCTTATTTAAAACATAGCTACAAATCATGTGACACCTCTCAATATTATAAGTTTAAAATACCAGAAAAATTAATCCCATTAAACATGATTCTGAATATAGAAATAATCAGGTGCAAAAAGTGTATAATCAAAAAGCTGTTAACTTTAAAATTTTTTCACAACTTAAGTGATCTTGTCTTTAAGAATAAATTGATTGAAATATGTTCATTTAGACCTGGCGGGGATTGAAGCATTACTTCTGAGCTGTCATTTCATCTCCCTTTACTCAATACAAGTTTCCCAGTTGCAGGCTCTTTCATTTGGTCTAATTATTACAATAATTCCAAAGTAAAATCTTTTGAATTGCTTGCAAACATGGATCGTTTACAAAAAGCACTGTTGGTGGTATTCCTAATAATGTCATAACAGTGCTTTATATCATTTTACGTAGGATTCTTTTGGTTTTACCTGTTTAAAAAGATGAATATATCACACCTGATGTTGCACAATTTCCTTTCACAAGAATATTTTTGGTGAACAGTAAGTATTTATTTCTACATAGTCTCAGTCTAAAATATAGGGACACTGTTTACAAGCCCCGCATTTGTAAGTCCCTTTCCTTTCAAGATCTATCATCATCATCATCAACAACAACCCCTTTTTCCCATTTTCTACATGGGGTCAGGGTGTCGTGTCACTTGTCACCATCTCTCCCTCTTCCAATGCCACTCACCTACCTTCTTCGATTTTCATGCTTGACTATCGCAGGTCTTCTGTTACGCAGTCCATCCACCTCTTTGCTGGGTGCCCTCATTTCCTCTTGCCTTCTTCCTGTCTATCCCAGTGTTCTCCACCAGATTGTCTTCTGCTTTCCTGTACATGTGCCTGACCCACCATAATCTGTTGTCTTTGACCATTTCTGCAGTTGGAGCTACTTTGGCTTTTGCTGTTATGTCCTCTTTTATTTGTCTATCCCACAATGTGCGTCCTGCCACCCATCGAGGACACTTTATCTCCATCACCTCTGGCTTCCTCAACTGCTCTGCTTTACTGCCCATATTTCTGTACCATACAGTAGTACTGGTCACACCACTGTTTTGTATACCTTACTTTTCAGCTTCTTTGACATTCTTCTGTCATACACTGCCCCTGACATTCTGTGCCAATTGGCTGCAGCCCCACTGATTTTAGGTTTGACCTACTTATTCAGACTTCCCTTCTGCTTACTTTCTCCCGGATTGTTAAAGCTGTTGACCTATTCCACTATTTTCCCTTCTGTCTCAGTTTACAGCTCGTCTTTATTTCCCCCCATTTGCTGCCATTACAACTCTGTTATCTGTACTCAATTTCATACAATGTGCCTTCAGTTTTGCAATCCATTCCTCTACCCTTTCCTGAAGATGTTCTTCGTGTTTCACTGTTGCAGTCATCACATTTGGGTTATCTGCTTGTAGTAACCCTCAGTCAGCCTGATTAACAAAGTTTTGGGTCATGCGTCAGTTGCTGTCTCTTCTTCTGTCAGGTAGTCAGGGGTATAAAACATGCAGCCGACCCCATAACATCAGTCTTTCTTGCCGTGCGGTGCCTGAAGCAGAAGCAGTTCGCAAGTGCCGGTCGTCCGACTCCTGAAATTTTCATTTTTGAGTTTCAGAAACGAAGTCTTCAACTAAAGTTAAGTACCCCGTTGTGGAAACTTTTTCTTGCTCTAAACCAATGTCAGTAAAAGTAAATAATTGTATTTCTTGTGGAAAGCAAATACCTCATAAAGATTTCTATTTGTACTGCATTCCTTGCCTATGCCCTCACCGCGACGTACATCGCTGTCAGTTTTGTGCTTTATTTAAACAACGAACTATCTGTCATCAGTATATTTTCGCTTCTAAATATTTTGATGTTCGGTTCAATTATCCAGATATGTCTTCGGTAAGCCATCTGACTACCGACATTCCGTAAAAACGCAAAGATAAAGACAGAGACAGGCCACCTAGGTCCAAAGCTGCAGACGACGCTTCTGGTACTCATTGAGGTGCTTTTGCAGCCCCTGATACCCGCTACCTCAGATTCGCATGCCTCTACTGAGACCCATTCCGAGTCCGGTATGCAGCGAGATGCTTCAACTGTGGAACCTGCGGATGTCTCTACCTTGGATGGGTCCGGAGCCGCTGTGCAGGCACCGGCTTTTGAGGGTGTATTCAGGCCTACTGACTTGCATATCAAACCGACACCATCTTCTTCTTCAAAGCCTAAAACTTGAACCATATCTAGAAAACCAAAGCCCAGACCGCATGGTCAGGCCTCTATGCCTAAAAAACAAATGATAAGAATGGCTGAAGGCCTTATTACTTTAATCAGGGGAAGCCAACCTTCCCCCTCTAAGAGACCTAGGACTGATTTTGCTTATGATACTTCTGACCAGGATTCTGAAATTTCTGTTTCCTCTGATGACCAGGATCTACCTTTATCTACCTATGAGGATTCTGATGCTGAGGACTCTATTCCCTCTGCCTCCCCCCCAGAGGATTTCTCTTTTGGCGAAAGCTTGCATACTCTTAGGGGGCATTTTCGATGAGAAAGTCAGTATTACTCTGATTCTAAGAAGAGGCTTAGGGATTTCTTACTCCTGCCCCAGCACAGGCCTTTAGCTATCCCTCCTGTACTAGACATTGCTGATGATGCCTTTTCGGAATCTAGCTTGGCCCCTGACTCTCTACCTCCTGCTCCCAGAAAACCTGATAGATATTACAGGGTTCCTGACTCTCACAAGTTCCTTTTCAAAAATCCTACTGTGGATCCTGAGACCATTTCACAGGGACCCAAGGGCATTAAGGCTACTAGTGCCAAAAATCCTACCCCATCTGATAGAGACTCCAAGGCACTGGATAGATGGGCTAAGAAGGTATACACTTCTGCAACCTTGGCCATTAGGGCCTTAAACTGTCAGTTTCATATGTTAAAGCATCATCAGCATATTATTGTATTGCTTAAACAGAAAATTATGTTGATTCCTGATTGTGTTGAAAGTAAGGATTTACAGGATTTAATGCATTCTGATGAACAGGTTGGAAAACATACTTTGCAATGTGGTTTTGATTCACTAGAGACATCTTGCAGGGCTGCTCTCACTGGATCTGTATTTAGAAGGCATGCTTGGCTTAAGGAGCAATCCTTGCCAGATCATGTTAAAGCTCACCTGGCAGGGAAGTGCATTGAGGGCAAATGGAACCCAAGTCAAATGCACCTGCATATCAATCAGAAAAAAATGTTAGCTGTACAGAATGCTCTGACAGCCTTCAAGGACCACATTCTTTTAGGACAATTAATGGTAAAGACGGACAAAACCACTGTTATGTGCTACATAAACAAGCAAGGGGGTACCCATTCCTACCCCCTCTGCAGACTAGCCATGGCACTGTGGAACACAGCCTTGAACTACCACGTGCATCTACAGGCTCAATTTCTGCAGGAAAACTAAGTACACTGGCAGACGGACTAAGCAGAAACCTCATGGATCCACACGAGTGGAAACTAGAACCAAAAACTTTCAACATGTTGACAAACAAATGGGGGAGCCTCCCCACAGAACTACCAATTGGACACATTTTGCACAAGGACTCCCCACAAAGCTTGGAAAGTGGATGCTCTGTCCTTCAGCTGGAAAAACCTGTCAGTTTATGCCTTTCCTCCTCTGCCTCTCCTCTCCAAAGTACTACTAAAGATCAAGCAGGACAAACCAAGGATGATATTGATTGCACCAGACTGGCCACGCCAACACTTGTACCCCCTCTTGCGCAGTGTGTCACTGCTGGCTCCATGGCACCTGCCTCAGACCCCTACCCTGTTGTCTCAGCAAGAGAACCAGATTCTGCACCCTCAGCTTCAAACCCTGAACCTAGCAGCCTGGCTAATTACCTAATCTCTCCTTTACCATCCCTCAGTAAACAAGTGCTGGATGTCATTTTAGAGGCAAGGAGGTCTAGTACTAGAAAATCTTATGCTGAAAAATGGAAAAGATTCTGTACCTGGAACCAGTCTCAAGGGATGGGCACAGCAGTGCCCAACATACCTCAGATTCTTCAATACCTAACTGAGATGCTTCACAAGGGCCTTTCTTTTTCCTCCATCAAAATTCACGCCTCAGCCATTTCAGCTGATTGTGACACAGAACCACCCATCTTCTCTCATCCACTGCTCAAGCAGTTCCTCAGAAGGAGCAAAAACTTAAGATCACCCAGGAGAGCCCCAACTCCAGCCTGGGACTTTAACTTTGTATTGGAGAAACTTACTCTTCCTCCTTTCGTGCCAGTTGCAAGTGTAGATTTAAAATTCCTCTCTTGGAAAACAGCCTTCCTTTTAGCAATCACTTATGCAAGAAGGGTATCTGAATTACAGGCCCTTATGGCAGTGGAGCCTTTCATCATCTTTCATGCAGACAGGGTGTCACTCAGAACCAATCCCTCCTTCATGCCCAAGGTGGTATCCAGTGTGGCTCTTAATTAGTCCATTCATTTGCCAACCTCCTTTCCTAATCCACAGAACAAAGGGAAATGGATACTGCACTCCTTAGATGTGCACAGACAACTTAGATTTTACTTGCACAGAACTAATCCTCAAAGGAAATCTGAACAACTGCTGGTGGCATTTGCTGCAGGGGCAGAGGGGAAGGCTATTTCAAAGCAAACCATTTCTAAATGGATAGGCCATTGCATTCATTTCTGCTATAAGCACAATGGAAAACCTATCCCACAGGGGATCAGACCTCATTCAATCAGGACTGCATCTACCTCTGCAGCCTTTCTCAGAGGTGTCCCTACCAGGGACATCCTAGAAGCTGCTACATGGAGTTCTGTACATACTTTCACCAAGCATTACCATTTGCCAATTTTCTTTAAATCCAGAGCTGGCTTTGCCACTGCAGTCTTGCAGGGCCTTATAGCTGGTCCTAATGCTATCTAAATTCCTCCTCCCATCCTTAGCTTTGGGAATCTACCCAAATGTGATGACTGCAACAGTCAAACATGAAGAACATAGTACAGTTGTGTACACTTACCATAAATGTAGATGTTCGAGTGTATTCACTGTTGCAGTCCTGGTTACCCTCCCTCCAGCCCCCTGACTTCTTTTGGCTATACCTCTACTCTCTTGTACTATGCTTAAAAGCTTTTTGGTGTATTTGCTTTTTTGTTGGAGGTATATCCTAATATGTATATTATATATATATATATATATATATATATATATATATATATATATATATATATATATATACACACACACACACACACACACACATATATATATATATATATATATATATATATATATATATATATATATTTTTTTTTTTTTTTTTTTGCTTCCCGTTAAGGGGGCACCTGGGGCAAGAAAAACTGATGTAATGGTGTCGGCTGCATGTTTTATACCCCTGACTACCTGACGTCATGGAAGAAGAGACAGAAACCAACGCAGGACCCAAGACTTTGTTAATCAGACTTACTGAGGGCTACTGCAAGCAGATAACCCAAATGTGATGACTGCAACAGTGAATCCACTCGAACATCTACATTTATGGTAAGTGTACACAACTGTACTTTCTTGGTCAGAGTCTCCCTGTAATGCCACATCATCTGGATACAGCAACTTTGTTGATCAGTCCCCTCTGACCTATTTGCTAATGTAGTCCATCACAAGTATGAACAGCAATGGTTTCAGAGCTTTATCCCTGATGCATACCCAGTCCCAGTGGGAACCCCTCTGTAAGACCGAGTACTGTTTATACTTGAGTCCCTGTATGTAGCTTGCACTAATTCTTCCAAGAACTGTCCTAGTCTTTGTTTCATTCTTCTTGAATTATTCCTTTTGAGTTTTTACCTACCTTGCATAAAAAAACTTGGTTGGTCCATAGCTACCTTAAACACCTTGTCATTTGTTTTAAAAACCCACCAGTTTTTCTTTGTAATCTTCTTAATTCTACCTATATTAGTATGGTAGTTTAAAATCAGGGATCTCCTGAGATGATGATGATGATGATGATAATGATGATTATTGTTATGATTATGATTATTAATCCCCCAATGTTATCACCTATGTCATTGGAACCACCTTTTTCCTCTCCTTTTTCCTTACCCAAAAAGGGGTGTATTTTTTACCCCATTGTAAAGATATGTTCGTACTTATGGTAATAACTGTTTCACTGGGGTAACCCCTTTCAAGAAACATAGTATTACGTTTTTGTTTTTCTGTCTTAAAAAGTTCAAATGTAGAAGACATTTTGGCTATTCATACAAACTGCCCTTTGAATAGATTTTTGTAACATGTTCATGGGTGGCAACCTCTTTAGTATAAATAACCATTGTAGAAAGTAGGTTTGTGATAAATAGTTGAAGCAAACTTCTTCTCAGGCTTGTAGATGTGACATCTGAGTAGTTCACCTCATCTGATTTGTGTGTGTTTGTGAATTTGAGAAAAAAAGTATTGTCATTTATATCATTTATAAAATCTTTTTAGTTGTAGATGCCTCCCAAAAATGTGGAAATCTTCCAGATATCATATGTGTAGGTTCCAACAAGTCTTATAGTTAAAATTTAGCACATATTTTTCTCCCAGCTTAACATTACTAGATTGCCATATATTTGGGGCACAGTGCACCTCATTGCCAACACCTTTGACTTCTTTGCAGTATTTGCCTTCAAAATAAATAGTTATTGCATAAAATATGTCCAATCAATTCAGTTAAAACCCTGATTTCCTTTTTGACTAAACTGTTGAATTCCAGTATTGAATAAATCCAACCCTATATCATGGGGTGTATTAGAGAAAAGGTTAACTACATTTTTTGGAAGAAAACTGTTATTATCTTTGTAATATTCCTGGGTAATTTTTCTCAGCAATTCCATTAATCTTTTAAAATATGCTTAAAGAATACCCTTGAGCATTCAAATAGCAAACACAGCCAGTGGATAGGTTTTAGAGCCCTCAGCGGACACAGTTAGCCAACAGGGTGGGTCAGTAATATTCTTGTGTATCTTAGATACACCAAACAAGGCTGGTATCACAGGATGGTTATGAAGCACAAACGTATGCCAAATAGGTAAAATTAAACCTTGAATTAAAGCATATTACAAATACATGTCAGCATTCTTAGATATCTGAGAATATTTCCCAGTATCTTGTAACATATCAAACTTTGGATTTTATCCTGGGCTGGCCGGTGTATCGTTTTTCCTCGTTGCAGTGCTTTTGGAGGTTAATATCAAATATATTACTGTTATAATCTGTCTGGTCTATCAGCAGCATCAAACAATAGAGGCCAGCATGATGAGTTCCACGTAATTTTATTGACCAAAATTAAACTAGGACATAATAATGTCCAAAAAATGTTAAATCGAATCTCTCAGACTAGTTTCGGCTATTGCCTTCTTCAGTGAGAGCAAAAAAGCAAAAATTGCTACCAGCATCCAATAGTATATTTATATAGTAACCCAGCCAATAGGTATGCTAGGTATGACCCAAATTAATGAATAATTCATGAATTAGTTTTTCGGCTGAAATCAAAGTACAATATTGGTGATATATTACAAGGCAAATCCAAGAATGTCATATATATATGCTTATATATATATAAAAAAGTGCACACATATAATTTTAATAATGTTATGTATGCATTCAGAACAATAAATGTTAAGCAACTAACACCTGCATTTATAAACAATCACTGGCTTACAATGTAAGTAACAAATAAAGGATAGTCATGTGGCAGTATTACCTTATGTCACATAAATGATATCTATTATGAGATAACCATATGGTAAAATGTTATTCATAAAAATATGAAATACTCCATGTAGATATATCTCTTATAAATGGTCATTAAGACCTGGTGGAAATAAGGCTCCAAGATGGATAATCCAATATTTCTCTTTATGACTAAGTATACCTTGCCACCCTAACTGATTATGCCTATTGCCAGTGATTTTATCTATGATGGTGAACATGAATTTGGCCGTGGGGTGTTTGATAGTATGTTGGTATAAGGCATTTGTCAACTTTTTGGTACGGATGTCACTTTGGTGTTCCCCTATTCTTATTCTCAATGACCTAGAGGTTTTACCTACATAAAATGCAGAACAGTGACAGGTAGCCAGGAATATCACCCAACTAGTGGAACAGTTACCAAAAATCCTGACATCATAAATCTTACTTGTGTTAGAGCTAGTGAATTTTTGATCTTGTTGACTTGACTACAAGAGGTGCAGTGACCACAGGGAAAGGTTCCTAAAAGTTCATCCCCTGTTATGGTCAGTTGTTTAAACTTAGCTCCACCACTCTCTCTCTGTTTGTAATGTGAAAATAAAGAATCCAAAGTTTTGCCTCTCCTGTATGAAAAAGGGCACTGATTACCCAGGACACTACGCAGATAGTCATTAGCTAACAAAATGTTCCAATTATTATTGATAACATTCCTAACTGTCTGGTGATTCTTACCAAAAGTAGTAATGAACCTGATTGTGTCATCCTTAGGGTTGTTTGTACGGTCCTTATATTCTAGTAGGGTTTGCCTATCTTGTTTATCTGTATATGCACGGGCGGATGTTATATCAAAGAAAGAATATCCCCTATCTTGAAATCTATTGTTCAAATCTATTTTGGCATGTTCATAGTCCAAAATAGAAGAATTAATACGTTTGATTCTGAGATATTGGGATTTGGGGATATTGCGGATGGTGTGGCGTGGATGCATGCTAGATGCATGCAGTAAATAATTGAATTGTGGATATTTGCGATAAATCTTGGTATTGAGTGTGTGATCTTCATTTCTGTATACTGTAACATCCAAAAAATCAATTTGATTTTTATGACGTGATAGAAAACTCAATACCCCACAAGTTGCTGTTAAGATATTCCACAAATTCCATAAGGTAGATAGAATCCGCACGCCACACCATCCAGCAATCATCTAAGTATCTCCGCCAAATGTCTATTTCTACCTGATAAATATTATGTAAGGGGTTGTAAATAAGGCATTCTTTCAAATAGGCCATGAACAAATCGGCATATATGGGGGCAAAAGAAGCCCCCATTGCCATGCCTTGCAGTTGCCAGTAACACTCCCCTTGGAAATAGAATACATTTTTGTTGAGCACATGCTCTGACATGCAGATAAGCAAAGTATTGAATCCCGGTGGATACAGTTCCACCCTGTTTAACCAATATTGTAGAGCTTGTAACCCTGCCCAATGTGGTATGCTCATATATAAGGACTTGATATCAAGTGTATCAGCAGCATCCCCTCTCTTATCAGGTTTTATTATTCATACAGAGGTATCGCCGTAAAGTGTAGATAGTAAGTTTGATTAACGTTTAGTCAGATTAAATAACTTAGAATTTTGCTGACTTACATATTGGTTAAACTCATTTTCACAAGCCTTTTCAAAAACTGCCACTGTGTTATTCATTACGGGGTTAAATAAACTTTTCTTTCAAAAATTATCTTCACGTAGGAAAGGTTGATCAGCTCAGTTCTTAAAATTTACAGCTAAATTCAGATTTCTGTTGTATAGCTTTAGTTTGACCATTAAATCAGATATGTCCAATTGGCTCTCTGGAACAAAGGTAAACTCCTTTTCAAATAAGGATAAGCAGTTTTTATTAATAGACAAATGACTGTAGTTAAAAATATTGGAAAACCTAAGAGTCAATAATTGTCCATGATAAGCTGATTGTATATTTTATGTTAATAACAACTTTTTGTATCCTTGTAGCTCATAGCTTCCCCTCCCTGTAAAAATTGTTGGAGAAGTAGGAATCCTATTTGTTTGTAACTCAGTTCCCTAGGCCCTGCAATCTGCAGGGTAATTGGAGAACTCTAAAGGGTCACTTAGCTTACAGATGCTTTCATCTTGTAAAACCCTGTCTTGGTGCGTGCAATTCCCATAATCATTACGTTCACCTTATTGATCTGATTCATCATATCCTACTGATATTTCTACCTCAGTTATAATGTGAGATGTATTTCTATTGTTGTTATTAAAATTAATACACTGGTTCAAAACCTTCTTAGTAAGGAAGGTTAAGGTCATTATAAGCATAATCAGAAGTGCCCATTTTTTCTTTTTTTTTTTTCACTTTGTTTAGTTTACGTTATTCATCTACCTTTATAAATATTCAATTGTACAAACTTTTAAAGTAATATAACAAGTCATTCAACATTTTTTCATTTGCTAGTGTAATTTCTTTTAATAATTCAACAAGCTGTTCATCATTATATTTAATAATTAACTGCATTAATTTCAAGCCATGTCAGTCAAGCATGGCTATCAAATCAACATAAGTCTATGATTAATTTTTGATTCCGTTCAAGAACTTAAAATCCTTAGGCCTTTAGGCAGAAGTTTTATCTTTAAGTATTCTTTCAAGAAACAGTTATGAAGTTGTAAGTTATGTATATTTAACAACTTCTTTTCAAAGGTGTCTATCATAGTCTCTAAATTTTGATTTGATGCACTAGTGTCCATGAAAGGTTCAGAAAAATAAAACAAAAAGTCCCTTTTTAATCAGGTATTTAAATTCACAAGTTTAGAAATACTTGTGTCGGTATACCCATTAGTTGAGGGATTAGCCATTTGCTCTTTAATAAAAGAAATGCTGTTGGTCAGTTGTGTGTCACTTGAAGCTGAGAGAACAAATTCACTGGCTTCTACTCTTAAGCCCCTACCTCACGTGACTTTCCACTGTGACTACTTTGTCCACTAAAATGCAAAATGGTAGATTGGCTGCATTGCTGAGAAAGCATCTGGATTAATTTGATGAGATCAGTTCAACAGCTCCTAGACTGCCGTTACTTAACATTTCCTGTGATTCAGCCATTTCTGGATATGTACATGTATCTTTCATCAGCTGCACAGTATCCCTATGGTGCTGTAAACATACCCAATCCAACCACAAATAATCAAAATAAAAAAATGGAGCATTGAAACTGTGCAGCTCAAAAACACAACTAAAAAAATAGCTCACATTGCATCAAAGGTTCCTACTGAAACACCACTGGAACACATCTCAAAAAATATTTCAAATCTTCATTCCTTAAAATAAACTCATAACATTTTGTTCACAACTTAGGTAAGTCTAAATATATCTGTCGTAAAGCGCTAAGATCAGCTAAGTTGTGAAAATAATTTATGCCTTAGCAGTTTTTTCATTACACAATTCTACCACCTGGTTCTCTATTTCTATATTCAGCAACTTACTTAATGGGATTTTATTATTGCAAAGTTTTGTAAGTGTGCTGGTACTTTAAACTTGTAATATTGAATCAAGTCACATGATTTGTGCCTATGTTTTAAATAAGGTTCTTAATTTCATGTTCAGTTGGTTCTGAAGAAGTCCTGTAATAAAAGAGGAAGAAAGTGTTTCAATGATTTTAAGGAGTGTTCCAGTACTGTTTCACCCCCAACCTTTGATATAACGTGAGCTAATACTATAA
Organism: Protopterus annectens; assembly: GCF_019279795.1. Taxonomy (NCBI): domain Eukaryota; kingdom Metazoa; phylum Chordata; order Ceratodontiformes; family Protopteridae; genus Protopterus; species Protopterus annectens. The sequence continues at coordinate 1,585,200,683 of NC_056725.1, forward strand.
CTTAGCTGACGGTAACTTAACTGTTGATGGAAACATGGTAATTTCAACAAGGCAATACAGTGGCATTCAGTCATAGCTGCCAAAGTAATTCTTTATACTCTATCATGGTTTCCCATAACCCACCTTTAGAATCTTTTTGACGGTCTATAATACAATAACTTTAAAACTAACAGGACCCATTCATGTCTGTGTGTGTCTGTAAAGGACACGGTTTGTATTCTCCCTTGAGATGTTGTGTGCTTATAGCTCCTTTTCCTATGAGGGAGCTCAGTTTTACTAATGTAAAAAGAACTACAAGATTTTATAAAGATTTACCTAAATAAACTAGTAAATATTATAAGAAGAATACTGCTTACAATGCTCGAGAGCAGAACCTACTGTAGGTCTAACCATGATGGTGGCAAAGGAGATCTGAGGCAATGGGGATGAAGTAGAGCATTGTAGATAGGAGGAGGAGCTTGAGCTGGATCCAAAGTCTAATATGTGCCAAGGCAAATTCGGGGATCAGATATGAACCCAGTAGTGAGGAAGAATGAAAACGGACAACACAGATGCCTAATTATGGTGAGTACATAACTTAATATTTGATGTTGTAAATCTTCATTAGTTTCTTACTGATGTGTATTGGTTCTGTCCTCAGAATCGAGTCAGCTGTTGTAACAAGCTTGTGCCAGCCAAAAACTCTCGAGCTAAGCATTTACCCACAGTGCCTCTCTCTGTATTACCTCAGATCTCGTTTGCCACGTACAAAACCAGACGTGTCAAGACAGCTCTCAGCAAAGTCAGTTAAAACTTTTCAGTGCTAATTTAAATAGTTTATTACCATGTTAAGTTGTCAATCTCGCCTTCATTCTTGCTGGATGGGTTCGGAGCCGATCCTCGGCTCCGACTCGGCACTTGCTACGCTTGAGAACTCCTTTTACCAGCTTGAGGCAACCCTATATCCCATGATGCAAGGCGAGACTACCTCAGATCTCGTTTGCCGCTTCGCGAAGAGGTCTCTCTTTTTTGCCAGCTCAGGTGAGTTTCAATTTCAGCAGTTATTCAGGGGTAATTCTCCCTTTTTCTTTTTGGTTAGTTTCTAAACTAGTGTGTATAGCTATACTATAGTTCCCACCCTATATTCCGTCCATTTGGGTAAAAGTTTATTTTTTCTCTGTTAGGCCTAAGCCTCCCAGTTCATGAATCCCTGTCAGTTTGTGTGTGTTTTGGGGTTAATTGTGTGACTTTTGTTGAGTGTGTGTATTTTCTTTTTCTTAGACCATGTCTAAAGAAGGAAAGGTCTCAGGCTTCAAGAAGTGTGACTCGTGCTGTCAGAAGATGTCTCTGACAGACGGTCACACTTCTTGTGTTTACTGCCTGGGGCCTTTACACCTGCAGGACTCCTGTGCTATATGCCACTCCTTTAGCCAGAGAGTCCTGCAGGAGAGGAGGAACAAGTTGATCCTTCGTGGCTTATTAAAGCCAGAAGGTTCACCGACAAAGACTGGGTCGGGTAAACCTTCCAAGCCACCTAAGGTTCAGGCTTCGGTAGTTAAGCCTTCCCCGGTGGCTCCGACTCCTTCAGAGTCGAGATCGGCTCCGGCTGGAGCCGATCTTTCTACCACTGATATTGTAGTGTCGGTTCCTTCCGGCTCCGACACACAGTCTCCAGTTTCCTTGTCGGCACCGGCCGGTGCCGAGGTGTTATCCATCATCGGAGCCGATAAGTCTTCGGCTCCATCTGGAACTGAGAGGTCGTCGGCTCCGATGGCTCCATCCAGGAAGAGATCTCGGTCCCCTTCTCTGGAGTCGATTCGCTCGGCTCCGAGGTCTCCTCTTTTATCGGAACGGAGTCATCGGACCCGATCTTCGAGATCTTCCAGGCTGTCAGACCACGATTTAGAGAGGGTGATAAGCAGGCTGTTGAAGTCACAGGCACTAGCCCAAATGCTCCATAGCCCGTCTCAACAGACTTCGGCTATTGCTCTTCCCCTTGAACTTCCTCCTCCGACTCTCCTCCAGAGTTCGGAGCTGGAGCTTTTCGGGACAGTAACCGTGTCGGCGCCGGGGCTGATACATCCCCTTTCGGCTCCGATCTCCTCCATAAGACTTTCCTTGGAGGGATCCGGTCGTCGAGTTTCCCTTGTCGTCTCCAAGGGGGCTAGTGGCATTGAACCCTTGTCCGACCCCGCTCTCCCTCTCGGAGCTTCGGCTTTGGTGAGCTCGGCACCGACATCGGCCTCGGAGCCTTCTTTTTCAGAGGAGCTGGGAATTCCTGTCTCTTCAGAGCAGGAGTCTTCTGGTCTCCCTGGGAGAGGAGCCTTTGAGGTGATGAGGAGTGTCCTGGCACCTGAGCCAGGTCAACGGTCCATTCCTTTAGCTCCTCCCTCTTCGGTGCCTGTTGATGTCTCTTGCCAGTCTCTTGCTCCCAGGCCCAGGGATCCATCGCCCCAGGTTTCCCCATTGGGAATGACTTCCTCTTCCGAGGTTTCTCCTGATCCCGCAGGAGAACCCCCGCGCAAGAAGACGTGTAAGAGGAAACACACAAACTCCCCTGAGTCTACCACATCGGATACCGACTTAGATGAGTCGGAGGGTTCCCCACGGTCCCCCTCTGAGGATGTCTCCTTTTCAGACATCCTGGAACTCCTCAAACAGAGGGGGAACTGGCCTTCCATTGACCCCTCCGAGGATGAGTCGGTATACCTGGAGGCATTTGGATCTCGACCCTCCACCTCCTGGGTGTCTCCGCCTTTCGACCCACTCATGCAGGTAGTGGCTTGGAAGGCGTGGGCAGCCCCAGATTCTGTGGAACCTGTCCCCAGGAGGCCATCCAAATTTATTACGGCTCCTTCAGACAAGCAGTTTCTTTCTAAGGGCGTCTCTGTGGATGCTGTGGTGGTGGCGGTGGCCACCAAGAAGGAACTTGCGGATCCTTCCGTGCCTGTCCATCCTCCTAACAAAGACTCTAGGACCATGGATAGGTATGGCAAGCGGATGTTTTCTTCAGCGACTTTTGCTATGCGTTCGCTGAACTACCTTTGTCACTTCACCAGACTTCAGAGAGACATTCTCAAGGAACTAGGTGAGGTAGTTCAGGATCCTTCAGCTGCTGGAGCTCAGGGCAAGATTGCCTCACAGCTAGCAATCCTAAATTCTTTAACCAACTCCTCCATGCGGCTCATATCCTATGCGGCCGATGGAGCGAGTAGAGCCGCAGGCACAGGAGTGGCACTTAGGCGTCAGGCCTGGATGCGGCTTTGTAATTTCACGGACCCCTTCAAGGCGTCCTTCACCAATACCCCATTTGACGGTTCAGCTTTGTTCGGACCGCAGGTGAAGGAGACCTTGACCAGGTGTGAACAAGACGGCAAAACCCTTTCTGCCGTAGGAGTCCATTTTTCCACTCCTTCAAGACCCTACCCCAAAGGTCAGAAAGGAGGAAAGATGTGGTTCCGTAAAGCCCAAGGAGTTACGCCGGACACACGTGGTCAGTTTACCCCCAGAGGCAGAGGGGGTAACAATAACAGACGCCGCCCTAGAGGCAGGGGGGGTCCCCAGAATCAGGGTAGCAGGGAGCCTCTTCCTGACAAACCCTTTCAGCATCCCTGAGGTGTTGCCCGACTGTCCACCCTTGGAGGCAGTCGGGGGAAGGATATCGCTGTACCCATTAGCCTGGCGTTCCCTCTCACAAGACATATGGGTACAGTCGATCATATCCGAGGGTTACAAAATCCCTTTCGAAAGGTATCCCGTACCTCACCAATCCCTTCCAGACATCTCACCCGGTCAAAGGGATTTGGCAAAACAGGAGGTCTCAAAGCTCCTAGAAAAAAGAGCCGTCTAAATAGTTCCAGCAGACCAAGTAGGATCCGGCATCTACTCAAGATTCTTTTTGGTCCCCAAAAGGACGGGAGATTGGAGACCAATTTTAGACCTGAGCAATCTAAACAGATTTGTCAGAAAGGCAAGATTCCAGATGGTCACGCTTCAGTCCATTCTGCCCTTTTTGGGCAAGGACAACTGGATGTGCTCGATAGACCTTCAGGACGCGTACTATCACATAAAGATACACAGACGCTCCAGGAGGTTTCTCTGCTTTCCGCTGGGGACCAGTCATTATCAATTCAGAGCCCTGCCCTTTGGCCTCACTTCAGCCCCCAGAGTGTTTACCAAATGCATGGCAGTGGTTACGGCTCATCTGAGACGTCAAGGATTCCAGGTGTTTCCTTATTTAGACGACTGGCTCCTCTCCGCCACCACCAAGCATCAGCTTCTCCAATGCAGAGACTACACTCTGCAGATCTGCAAACAGTTGGGAATCTCAGTGAATTTCGAAAAATCTTCTCTGCTGCCTTGCCAATCTATCACCTTTATAGGCGCAGAGCTAAACACCGTCAGTATGTTAGCCAGACTAACAAATCAGAGAATTCTGGACATCCAAAAATACGTTCGGATCATATTACTGAGCAACAAGGTCAGAGCCAGATTGGTTCTGAAGGTTCTAGGTCTTATGGCTGCGGCCATTATACTTCTACCATTAGCTCGCTTCCACATGCGTCTTCTGCAGTGGATGTTATTCACTCAGTGGTCATTCCAGAACCTACCCATGAGGCACGAAATTCTGGTTACACAATCGTGCAAGACTCATCTAACCTGGTGGATATCTTCTCCTCTGCTCCAGCAGGGCCGACCGTTTGTTCCCCCAACTCCGGTTGCCACAGTCACTACGGATGCCTCTCTGATCGGGTGGGGGGGCATTATCAGGGCAGGATGGTCCATGGGACTTGGCAACCCACAGAATACCATCTGCACATAAATGTCCTGGAGATGAGAGCAGTGCTTTTAACATTGCAAGCCCTCAACGACTTTCTTCCTTCGGGGACTATTGCAGTTCAAACGGACAACATGTCTGTAGTCTGGTACATCAACAAACAGGGCGGGACCAGGTCCTATCCTTTATGTCGAGAAGCTCTCAGACTTTGGCAATGGGCAATCTCCTCTCATCGGTTTCTGATAGCAACGCACATCCCCGGCAGGTCCAACCTCTTAGCGGACAGACTGAGCAGAACTATTCTCATGCCTCACGAGTGATCTCTCAAGCAATCGGTAGTGGACGAGATTTTTCAGAAGTGGGGCACCCCTTGTTGTGACCTTTTTGCTACACCCCAAAACAGCAAATGCCCGGACTTCTTCACTCTCTTTCCCCTACCAGGCCATCCCCTGAGAGACTCTCTAACCCAGGATTGGCCCCGGGGACTTCTGTACGCTTTTCCCCCATTCCCTCTAATTCCACAGGTCATTCAGAAAGCTACCGTATTGAGAGCCAAGTTGATTCTCATTGCCCCTTACTGGCCTCGACAAATTTGGTTTCCGTCCCTACATCGTCATCTCCTGGTGCAGCCTTGGCATCTGGACCCAGTTCCAGATCTTCTGATCCACCAGACGGGTCAGCAGCACCGGGCCATTCGTTCTCTCAACCTCACTGCTTGGTTGCTCCACTTCCTTCCCTAGCCAGGCTTCCTATGATCACTGACCCTGTTAGAGATATCATAATAGCTTCCTTAAAGTCGTCCACCAGAACGGTTTATGCTAGCAAGTGGCGACGTTTTTCCCTATGGGAAAACTCCAGACACATTGATCCCTTTACTGCGCCGGTGCATTCAATTTTGGATTTTCTGGCTGAAGTTTTTCAGTCAGGATCTTCTTCATCGACAGTTAAAGTCCAACTGGCAGCAATTTCTAAATATCATGTTGGCTTGCAAGATCATAACATAATGTCGCACAGACTGTGCAAAGCTTTTCTGAGAGGTGTTTTTCTCCTAAAACCTCCAGTAAAACATCCTCCTCCACAATGGGATCTGAATTTGATGTTAGCATCCTTGATTTTACCCCCCCTTCAAACCGTCTGCTTCATGCTCGTTAAAGTTGCTGACCTGGAAAACAATATTCTTGGTGGCTGTCACTTCAGCAAGAAGGGTATCTGAACTACAAGCCCTCTGTATCCGTTCTCCATACTTAGTTTTTCACAAGGATAGGGTATCCTTAAGAACTAATCCATCTTTTCTGCCAAAAGTTGTTTCTCAGACTAATATTAATCAATCCATTGATCTACCAGTTTTTTTCCCTAATTATTCGGACAGAGCTGAACAAAAACTTCATTTTTTGGATGTCCATCGTCAAGTCAGATATTATTTGCATAGAACTAAACAATTCAGGAAATCTGATCAATTATTTGTTTCCTATGCAGAAAACAGGAAAGGTCTCTCAGTTTCGAAAGTGACCTTATCCAGATGGTTATCTTCTACCATTTCTCATGTGTATTCGCTCAGAGGCAAGCAACTACCCTCAAAACCGAAAGCGCATTCAACCAGGAGCCTGTCCACATCTACAGATTTTCAGGATAGGCTACCCATTGATACCATTTGTGCAGCAGCTACTTGGGCCACTCCTCATACCTTTGTCTCTCATTATAAATTAGATTTGGCCTCCAGGGACAGAGCCAGGTTTGGTTCCACAGTTCTCAAGAGTCTGTTCCATTGAGCCACCCAGGATACAGGTGCTAGGGATGCGGTCCCATCCAGCAAGAATGAAGGTGAGATTGACAACTTAACATTTAGAAGTTATGTACCTACCATAACGTTCCATGTTAGTTGTCTTCTCTCGCCTTCTTTCTTGCGTCCCTCCCTCCTTCCCCCTGGCCTGGACAGATCTTGAAGGGCTTCTCTTTCTCAGGTTTCACTCTCCTGAGTCTTCAGTAGAAAGAGTCTATCTTAAGAACTTTTTGCCTAGTTCTTCTAGGCTAGTCTTTGCTCTTCCTTTGGGAATAGTATTATTTAGCAGGGTATTATAGCTACCAAACGAGATCTGAGGTAGTCTCGCCTTTCATCATGGGATATAGGGTTGCCTCAAGCTGGTAAAAGGAGTTCTCAAGCTTAGCAAGTGCCGAGTCGGAGCCGAGGATCGGCTCCGAACCCATCCAGCAAGAAAGAAGGCGAGAGAAGACAACTAACATGGAACGTTATGGTAGGTACATAACTTCTAATTTCTTAAACTCTTACTTTTCTCTGTGTTTAATCGCATAATCTTGTGTATCTGCATGTCCCTCTCCCTTTTCTACCAAGTTTCTTTGTACCATCGCTGGTACAGGCCTTTCCCTTACCCCTTGGGTATTTCTCTTACAATTGTTGGTAATCCTTTTCCTTTCCTTTCTTCTATTCCAAAGAAAACAAAACAAAACTCTCCTGTCTGTTCTGCCTGACTGTTTTTTTTCGCTACTGCTGTTATTTGTCTTTTGATATGTCAGATTAAAAAGTAACCACAGGCTTCAAACACTGTGATCAGTGTGATAGAAAAATGCCCAATGTGGGTGATCATTCATCCTGTGTGTATTGTCTAGTGGTGCCACACCTTTCGGTGCAATCCCCTTGTGAAATTTGCAAAGACTACAGCTTTCATACATTAGCAGAACATAAGAACATGTTAATGTTGAAAGGTCTTTTGAAGTCTCCTTTCACAGAGGCTATCTCTGAGGCCTCACCCCCCCCCCCCCCCACGAGAGAGAACATAAAAAGAGGAGGGAATCCTTACTCTCCTCTCCTCTCCTCATGACACTGAAACTAAACAGTTGGAACCAAAACTAAAAATCCCTAAATTGGAAATATTCTCGACACCAGGGCCGAAATCTTCTACCTCGGCACAGACTTCGTTTCCAAGACAACAGCCGGCTTTGGTTCCGTCTTCTTCAGCACCTATGCCTGCACTGACCACAGCTCCAACAATTTCTTCAGCAACGGCACAGACCCACCTTTCGGCACCAAAAATAGTTGTCCCAGATCCGGTCACTTCCCCCCTCCCTGTACTTCATATTGGTCTTTCGACCTCAGTGCCGAAAGGTGAAATCACTCCTCAGACCAGCTATTCCCCCTCAGTGGACCCATTTTTTGGCCAGCAGTACAGCCTCATTTTAGAATGCCCTATTTCACCTTCGGGAATGTCCACTCGCTCCCTCAAGAGTCTTTCAGAACGTGACACAGTGAGGCTCGTTGGCGGCCAGAGGAATATCAATTCCATCCGGAGCCAAGGGATCTTCTTCAAAGATTCCACAATATTTTCCTCCTTCGACCTCCTTGCAGGTTTCGGAGCATTCATCACCGATGTCAACCCTGGTTCCAGCATCTTCTGTACCGGTGGTAGATCTTACCACAGTACCGGAGTCTACCCTTTGGTCTTCAACTCTCCCGGAGCTGGGACATTCTCGGGACCGAGACTGTTCTCTCGGCACAGTGTTCCCTGGTCCGGTGTCTCCTTTTCACACATCTGCCACTGTTCTGGTCACTTTGATAGAGCCATCTCCTCCTGTGACTCCCTCCCTGGCAGTGGGTTCTTCGGAGCAGGGTGTGACCCTGGTCCCGAGGTTGTCTTTCTCTGTTCCAGACTCCCACCCCTCTTTGGGAGGACCTGCTTTCCAGGTGATAGAGATGGCACTGGCCTCTGCAGGCTCTCAGTTGGTGCCTCCGGTGCCAGAGATCCACCTTTTCCCTTCCTCTGAGCCACAGCTGACTCAGCCCACTACTCTTGGGCACCGGGCTTGGGAACCTCAAGACACCCTTCAACAAGGTTCCCTCTCTGCAGGATCTTCCTTGGATGCTCCCGTCGAGGAGGTTCCTCTCAAGAGATCATGCAAGAGGAAGCACATGGATGCCCAAGGGGAATCTCTGACCGAAAATATGGACTACGATAGGGGGGAAGGTTCCCCATGGTCACCCCCTGATGATGTCTCCTTTGCAGACATCTTAGAAATCCTGAAGTAGCGGGGTGATTGGAAGTCCACCACCCCTTCCTCTGAGGAGTCCGTATTCTTGCAGGCTTTCCGAGCCCAGCCCTCTACCTCCTGGGTGACCCGCATGCAGAAGACCTCATCCAACTCATTGCGCAGCAAGCATGGAAGAGTCCTGATAGCGTTGAACCTTTCCCCCAGAGGTCAGACAAAATTCTTTCCTCTCCAGAGGACAACCCACAATGGTCCTAGATGCTATGGTTGTGGCGGCAGACACTAAAAAAGAGCTCGCCGAGGAGAGCACTACTGTCCATTCCCCAAACAGGGAGTCTCGGCCGATAAGACTTGGGAAGTGGATGTATTCTTCAGCGACCTTTGCCATCCGGTCCCTGAATTATTTGGCACACTTTACTCTGCTTCAGAGAGAGACCTAATTTCAGAACTCTCAGAAACCCAGGCAGGAGCAGTCTCTGATGAGGCACAGGACAAAGTTGCCTCACAGCTTGCGACCCTAGAGTCCATCTCTAATTCATCCATTAGGTTGATTTCCCACTCTACCGAAGGGGTTGCTAGAGCAGTGGGTGCAGGTATTGTCACAAGATGTCATGCCTAGATGCGCATATGTGACTCTGTGGATCCTTTTAAGTCTTCCTTCCTAAATGGCCCCATAGACGCTTCCTCTCTTTTTGGCCCTAAGGCAAATGCCTGGTGTGAAAAGGATGTTTTTCTGCACCTCAATGATCCTATTAAAGGAATTAGAGGAGTGGAAAGATGTGGTACAAAAACTCCCAAGGTCCTTTCCATGACACACATGGCAAATTTTCCCGCCATGGTAGACCTCAGCTGGAAGATGCCCCTTCAGAGATAGTGGGGGTCTGCGTAACCAGGGATCCAGAGATTCTTTCTCTGGATAGCCCTGCTGCGCTCCTGAAGAGCTGCCTGATTGCTTGCTTGCCTCAGGAAGCAGTTGGGGTTTATTTTTCTCTGCACCACTTTGCCTGGCAAAAAGTAACCACAGACTCTTGGGTGCAGATGGTAATTACCAGAGGTTATCACATTCCCCTCAATAGTTTCTCAAGGCCTTTAAGGTGCATTCCCAACATTCCACCCAGTCAAAGAGAATCAGCAACATTGGCAATTCAAAAGCTGCTTCAAAAAAGAGTCATCCAAACAGTCCCTCCAGACCAAACAGAATCTGTTTTTTACTCAAGGTTCCTTTTAGTGCCAAAGAAAACAGGGGACTGGAGGCCAATTCTGGACCTCAGCATCCTAAACAAATTTGTCAAACAAGCAAATTTCTGGATGGTCATGGTACAGTCTATACTCAAGACACAACAATCGAACCTCAAATCAGAAAAAACACAAAAATTCAAATAATTAATCATGCTAAAACATCTTATTTATATATCTAAAGCAATTAATTGCTTTACATATATAAATAAGATGTTTTAGCATGATTAATTGTTCCATTGAAGGCGAACTGCCAAGGTACCAGGACGTGCTAATAAATGGGAAATTCTTATCATCTTTTTGTCTGATGATTCCTTCAGTTTGGATGTTTGAATTTTTGTGTTTTTTCTACAGTCTATACTCCCCTTCTTGGGCAAAGATGATTGGATGAGCTCTGTAGATCTTTAGGATGCATATTACCACATAAAAATGTACAAGCGCTCCAGAAGATTTCTCCACTTCCGGCTGGGAGCCAGTCACTACCAATTCCGAGCACTGCCCTTTGTTCTCTCCACAGCCCCCAGAGTGTTCACCAAATGCATGGCAGTGGTAACAGCTCACTTGAGACTGCAAGGCTTCTGGGTGTTTCCATATCTAGATGATTGCCTCTCCCCGCCCCAACCAATCATCTACTAGTCTCAGCGATCCATTACACCCTGCGTATCTTGAAATACCTAGGGATAACAGTAAACAAGGAGAAATGTAAACTAATCCCTTCTCAAAGACTTGAGTTCATGGGGGCAGAATTCGATACCCAATCTTGTCTAGTCTTACTCCCTCTTCACAGGATACAGAGACTATCACAACTCCGAGTGATAGTCAGGGCAAAGTGCAGGCTCGGGCAGTCCTTCGACAGATAGGGTCCATGACAGCATTTATAACAATGGTCCCAATGGCAAGACTGCACGAGGCTTCTTCAGTGGCTTTTGCTAACACAATGGTCCCTTTTGAATCTCCCCTTGACACTTCAGATCAGGATAACAAATCAGTGCAAACAAGACTTAATTTGGTGGATGAAGCCAGAAGAGAACCTATGGAGTTGACCTTTCTCCCCTTCTCAGCCCAAAGCCATAATGACCACGGATGCCTCTCTGATCAGGTGGGGGGGCACTACCTGGGAAAAGACTGTCTAAGGCACTTGGTCATCCATAGAGGCCAATCTGCATATCAGTGTTCTAGAACTGAGGGTGATGCTTCTAGCATTGCCATTTTAATCTGTTCTCCCTTCAGGAATAATTGCCATCCAGTCCGACAACATGCCAGTAGTCTGGTACATCAACAAATAAGGTTGAACCAAGTCCTACCAGTTGTGACGAGAAGCCATGAGAATTTGGCAATGGGCGATCGCTTCTAACTGCTTTCTGATAGCAACATACTTTCCCGGAGATTCCAACGTAATTGCAGACAAGTTGAGCAGATGCAGTCTCCTGCCTCATGAGTGGTCCCTCAATACTGTCATAGTGAAAAAGATATTTAGTCGCTGGGGCCAACCTTGCTATGATCTGTTTGCATCCCCCAGAAATCACAAATGCAGCAGCTACTTTGCCCAAATTCCCACAAAGGGGGAGTCCCTGAGGGACGCTTTTGTACATGATTGGCCCATGGGATTTCTTTATGCTTACCCTCCACTGCCACTAATTCCCCAATTCTTGATGAAGGCTTGTTGATTGAAAAGCAAGAGTAATCCTCATTGCTCCCTACTGGCCTCAACAATTTGGTTCCCCTTCCTTTGGCCTCACCTACTACAGCAACCTTGGATTCTGGATCCATATCCGGAACTATTGTCGCATCCACAGGGCTTGATATATCCAAATTTATCGAACCTCAATCTGACAGCTTGGTTCCTCCACTTCCGGTGATTGCCAGGCAGAATAACCTGTCCTCCCCTGTCCATCACATTCTTCTGGCTTCCCATAAACCATCCAGCAGGAAACTTTATCTCAGCAATTGGAAGAGATTCGTTAATTGCTCTCGCGAAAAAGGAATAAATCCCTTTTTGGCATTGCTAGCCACGGTTTTAGATTATCTATCTAATCTCCTTCACTCTGGAGCTGCAGCTTCTTCCATTCAAGTACACCTGGCAGCAATTTCTAACTTCCACAATGGTTTTGAAGGCTCCTCCTTAATCGCTCACCATCTGTGTAAAACCTTTTTGAAGGGAGTTTTACATATTAGACCCCCCCCCTTCAAACAGGCAATTGAGCCATGGGATTTGACTCTGGTTCTACAAGCCTTGACTCGTCCCCCCATTTGAATCTGCTGCCAATTGTGACTTAAAATTTTTATCCTGGAAAACCTTATTCTTGTTGGCCATTACTTCAGCAAAATGAATTTCTGAGTTACAAGCATTGTGTATAAAATATCCCTACATGGTCTTTCATAGGGACAGAGTATCACTACGGACTAATCCTTTCTTTTTACCTAAGGTTATTTCTGATTTGACTGTTAATCAAACAATTGATCTACCAGTCTTCTTTCCAAATTTCTCTAATAAAGGAGAATATTCATTGCATTTCCTTGATGTGCACAGACAACTGCATTTTTATCTCGACAGATCTAAATCCATACAAAGGGCTGACAAATTATTTAGATCATACTCAGGCCCAAAATTGGGAAAATCAGTGTCCAAAGTTACCTTATCTAAATAGTTGAGAGATTGCATTTCCTTTATTTATCAATGTAACAAGGTTTCTATACCTTCTAAGATCAAAGCACATTCCACAAGATCAGTTGCAACATCTGTTGTTTTCCATACAAGAGCTTCCATGGATGACATTTGTGTAGCAGGAACATGGGCCTCCCCTCATACCTTTATCACACATTACAAATTGGATATGGTCTCCAGGGGGAGAACCTCCTTTGGTTCAATGGTACTCAGGAATATTCTTCCATAGGGCCTCCCAGGAAAAAAGGTAGCTAGGGACTCTGTCCCATCAGTAAGGAATGAATGAAGATTAACAACATCAGATAAGGAAGTTATGTTCTTACCATAATGTTCCATCTGTGTTGTTGATCTTCATTCATTCATTACAACTCACCCACCATCTCCCTCCGAAAGATTCTTGGAGGTTCGAATATGGTCCTATCCTATGATAAGGAAGTTACTCAGAAAAAGCCACCACTTTTCTCTCTACAATCTGTCCTTTCGTTATGGGCAAACTCAATCTGAGGTAATATGGTGAGGGGAACTGTGGATAAAAGCTTAGCTTGAGAGGTTTTTGGCTGGCGCAAACTTGTTATAATGACCGACTCAGTTCCGAGGACAGAACCAACTCCCATTAGTAATGAACGAATGAAGATCAACATCACAGATGGAACATTATGGAAAGAACATAACTTCTGTTTCTTAAGAAATAAATTTGTCACATCATTCACTTGGTTGAAAGTTCCCTTATCATTGTAAATGAGGATCAAATTTAACTTCCTGGTAAACCTTTTTAATTTTACAAATGTATCAGCCTTCCTTCATGGGACAAATGCAAAATCCTTTTCCAAAAGATTGAAATGTATTAGTGTACTGCCTAAGTTACAGTAATTAAATATGTTGTAACCCTTCCTAGTACAAGCTACACCATCGGAGTGGAAATCAGTAATAATTTGAGTGGGTACATTTATATCCTTCCCCTCTTGTTTTTCCTGTGTTTCTCCTTCCATTTTCTCACCTCCTTACACCCCATCTGTTGTAAGGATTGCTGTAAGTTTGAAGTAAAAAATGTCCTTTGTCTGTATTGGTCAAATTACAAACCTTTCTGACCTCTGTAGAGGAAGGAATTTTAAAGGGTCATCAAAGTTGATGTTAGTAATTCATATATGAATATCTTTGTCTACATTGATATGATCTTGTTCATAATTATTATATGAGATCACACACTACACCCCTGCTCAGAATCCAAATCACCATTTACACTAAAATTGTTTTGATCTATATTATTATTCAAATTACTAATGCTGTTCTTCGTTTCTCCCTTTTTCTTAATACCATGTCTGTTTTTGGGAGCAGCATAGGCAGCCTTATTTGCATATTCTTTTTTATCGCATTCAAGTTTCTTTCGTTTTTCATTAAAAGTAACAGTGCATTGCTGGTCAACCCTGTTAAAAGCAGTGGTGTATCTATTGACTTAGGATTCAAACAACGAATCAGCTTTGATTTTACTGTCTAATATTTATTATTCTGACCAAGTCCTTGGATGCATTGTTCATTAACACAATTAAAATATCCATCAACTCACAACCATGTCTGTCAAACATGGAAGCTAGTTCATTATATAAGTCACAGTCAATTTCTGCCCAATTAGGGAACTTCCATAATCGTAACCCTTTTGGCATGCTAGTGATTTTTATGCATCCTCTCAAAACATTGTCTAATTTTAAATTATGTAATTTTATAATTTTTTTCTCATACATGTATCTGTGCATATATATCTATTTTTAATATATGTGTGTGTGTGTGTGTGTGTGTGTGTGTGTGTGTGTGTGTGTGTCTGTCTAGTTGTTTAAACAAAGTTTGTGTGTGTGTGTGTGTGTGTTGTGTGTGTGTGTAGTTGTTTAAACAAAGTTCGTCTTTTGTTTATATTACCTCCTGAAGCAGAAAGAAAAAAATATTTTAGAGGTCCGTAAATCAAATGTAATCATGTTGTTTTTGGAGCTTAAATTAGATTGTTTAGGGATCTCATTTCAGGAAGTTTGGGCCAACAGCCCATCATTAGTTCTAATGTCCATCCAGTCCATACAACCACAACTGTACTTGAGCATTAAAGCTATTGGAATCAGTCAAATTGTGTTGATTTGAGATAACAATGTTAACAGTACCTGAATAGCCATTGTGAGCTGGTCCAGTTACGTCCATACCAGCTACAGGTGAATCAAAAATGTGCGTAGCTCATTCATCTCCATTACGGGCCATATTTGTAATTTATTTTCCCAGTGTAGTTGCATGCATGGTAAAGTGCAGGGTTTGCTGGGTCAACAGCCATACCAGTTGCATAAGTTTTCCTTTCAGTTTGACCAAATCCAGGGATGATGGGGTTATGTCCTCTGTTATGGAAGTAGCACATTGGTGTGTTTCCATTTCACTTATAGAGGTAACATCATTTTCCATCAAGGTTCGATGATTAAACCTGGCACTGAGGTGTCTTCATATCATAGCTTGGGGTTGAGATCTTGGTTCGCAGTAGACAGCCTTGCTCGGTGTATTATTTTGGGTTTTACAAGAGGCTAGGAAATAAATTGCTAGTAAGTCTGAGTTGTGCAAGTAGAAGTTTTCTAGTTAGTGTGTTAATAAAGGATTAGTGCCAATGTATGTTCATCTCGCTTAGGTGCTATACTACCTTACTTATTTATGAGGCAGAGACTTGTTCTTTTCACACTTCAAGATTCATCGCTCTGCATTGTCAACTTGCCTTCCTTAAAAAAATTACATTGGCCTGTAGGTTGTTGGCAGATATGTTCTAGTGGGGAGTATTTCTACCTTAATTTTATTTTGGAAAAAAAATGGCAAAGCCTTCCTTTAAACCTATTGTTTTTTTGTTCATTTAAAATTTTTGTTCTGGAATGTACTTCTGGTTGATGTTGCATTATTTGGGATTTAGTGTCAGGAGTCTGTTGTAAGTACAGTGACTGTATTATTCATCCTTACACTGACAAAACTGTATAAGCAAATGTGAGGGAATATATACCAAGTCTGAGTTCAAAATATTTCAAAGTAGTCTCCTTGCTTCAAGGTGCCATGTTCCCAGAGTTGATAATGTATAGTAACTAGGAAGGTCTAGCCCCTCAGCAAAAACTTGTGTTGCAGAAAGTTTCAGAATTTGCTGTTTTGTGGGTTAGATCTTAATTAACTTTTCAATATGTTGGGAGTCACAATTGCAATCCTTACGTTTTTGATGGAGCAGAACGTCAGAGATTTGCTGATTTTTGTGTGTTCTGAACCTTGCACAGGATTGTGTGCATTAATCCCTTCTTTATGCCATCATTTATGATGGATGTTGCCTTCAGTCAAGAAATACAGCATCCTTTGTTTTATCCTCAACGCTAAAGTCACTGGGTAAAGGATTCTGCATATCATGAATCCTAGAACCCTTTCCAGTCATCTCTGAGACTTAAGGAATTTAGAAAGTGTGATCAACGTTGTCATTTTCACCTAGTAAGTTGTGCAATCTTATTGGAAAAGCTAACCATTATGAACTACATTGTAGACTACATTGCAGATGGTATAGGGTTTTGTTACGAACTGAAACTATTTATTATACACCCTATGAGCGTGCACACTTAGCAGCCTTTACAAGTTCCTTTTGACAGTTGTCTTCACAGACTACATGGTCTTTTGTTCAGGGCCTTCCAAGGAATACAAACTGGATTGTATTTCCAAGGTGGGGGGGGGGGGTGTTTGCCACTATGTTTATTCCAAGGATGTTAGCTCTGGCCTTCTTCCCCATCTCTGGATTCATAGATCGCTATGTCTCACAACCAGGTAAAGACTTTTGAGGTTAAGAATCACAAAATGTTATTGTTCATTTGTGTGAGGTACTCACGTAACAACAGATGGCAGACTCAAATTTATCACTGTCTGGGATACCTTCTCTCCAACCCATCATCATTGCTTGTCAGGTTTTACTTTTTTATCATTTTGTTAAATTTTAGTGCTATGATGCTGTGCATATATTTTTGTTTCTGGGATGAGTGGTAACTAAAACTGTTTATAACATTGAATGTAATGGGATCCTATCTCGCCTACATTCATAACTGATGGGTTCGGAGCCGATCCATCGGCTCCGACTCGGCCACTATATACTAGAACGAAGTCTCTAATTGGCTGGGCTACCCCTTATCCCAGAATGCACCACGCCTGCTTCCCCAGATCTCGTTTGCCGCTTTTCAAGCTGGACGTGGTCTCGACTTGGCTGGAGCTAAGTGGTTTTTTCATTACTTTTTGGTCTTTTGACGTAGGGTTTTCTTCATAAATTTAACAGCTTTACGTGTGTGTGTGAACCTGTTTTTGGTTGTTGCTATTTTTTCTACTTACCGAGCAAGGCCCATTTAAGTTAGAGGGCCCTTGCCCTTATTTGTGTGTGAGTGTGTTGATTTTGACTCTACTGTACGTCCTGATTTATCGGGCTAAGCCCGTTTAAGTTAGAGGGCTTCTGCCCGTTTTGTGTTCTGTATCTCGGGCCAGTCCCGATGTCCTTCAAGGATGCATCTGCAGTCCTTACAAATGGGTTGTCCTGTCATCAGGCAGCCCTTCGGTCGGCCGGATTCCAAAGTCTGGGTCTGGCCTCGGCTGATGTCGCACTTCACCCGACGTCATAGCTGCAGTTCTTCGGGTATAAAGGTATCAGCCGACGCCATTTTCCCCAGTCTTTCTTGCCGCGTGGCGCCCGAAGCAGAAGCTGTTCACAAGTGCCGGTCGGTCAGAACCAGAGATTACTACTACCGAAGACTTCTAAAAAGCTAAGTACCCCGTTGGGGACTCTTTCTTGCCTCAGCCGATGTCAGAAAAAGTGAATAACTGTTTAACTTGTGGGAAACAAATACCTCATAAAGATTTCCACTCTTACTGCTTACCTTGCTTAGGCCCAGACCACGACGTAGCAGCTTGTCTAGCCTGTGCTTCTTTCAACCGACGGACGCTTAGATGTCGGTCGGAATTTGCTGAGGAGTTTTTCGGCTCCGCTTTTGCTTACATTATGCCATCGGATACTCCGACTACGCAAATATCTAAAAAGCGCAAGGAAAAGGACCGACACTCGCGGTCCGCGGTTTCGGCCGAAACCGCGGTTAATCCAACCGCGAGTGTCTCGGTTTCGGCTGAAACCGAGTCCACGGTTCTTCCTTCGGCCGAAAGCTTACCTCCTACCGAGGCCTCATCCAGCTTGGCTGAATCTGCTACTGAAATCCCTCCCGCTCTTGCAGGTTCACAGGATTTATCTGATACTATCCCTTTGGATATTTCTACGCCTGCATGTGAAGCTGCTAGGCCACCTGCATCCATGTCGATTAAGGCCTTTGCCAGGGCTAAAGCAGCAATATCTACCAAAACTGTGCCTGCTAAGACCCCCTCTCACAGGCCTAGCTCTAGTTCACAAATGCTTAGTCTAGCAGAGGATCTCATTTCTTTGATCCGGGGATCCCAACCACATCCAGACAGGGCCTCTCACCCACCTCCAGAGAAGAGGCCTAGAGTAGAGCCCCCTGAGCCAGTTTCTTCAGATGACTCCTCTGGTGAATCAGATAATTCAAACCACCCAGAGGGCCCTTTTTCTCCTTATGAGGACTCTGATGCAGAAGAGTCCATTCCTTCTGCCTCTCCGCCTGAGGAATTTTCTTTTGGGGAAACCTTGCATGCTATGAGGGAACAATTTCAATGGCAGGGCCAGGATTTTTCAGACTCTAGGAAAAGGCTTAGAACCTTTTTGCATTTGCCACAGCATAGGCCTTTAGCCATTCCTCCAGTACTTACTGTTGTGGATGATGCATTTAATGATGCTTGTACTGCTCCTGATTCTCTTCCTCCGGCCCCTGCTAAGCCCGATAGGTACTACAGGGTTCCGGACACACATTATCATTTGTATAAGGCCCATTTGCAGATCCCGAAACTATCTCCCAGGGACCCAAGGCTGTAGCAGCTACCTCTGTCAAAACCCCCCCCTCTGAAAGGGAATCTAGGGCCTTAGAGAGATGGGGTAAAAAGTTTACACTTCTGCTACTCTTTCAGCTAGGGCCTTGAACTGTCAATTCCACATGATTCAGTATCAGGAATTTATGTTAGACCAGTTAACTAAAAAACTGTCCTCGGATGAACCATTAGACAAAAAATCTGTACAGGAAATGTACATAACATTCAGCAGGTCAGTAATCATTCCTTAAAATGCGGCTATGATGCACTGGAGGCTTCCTTTAGATCAGCCATGACTGGTACAGTGATCAGAAGACATGCATGGTTAAAAGAGCAGTCCTTACCAGACCATGTTAAATCAAAGCTCCTAGATGCTCCCATGGATAAGCTCAATTTGTTTGGCTCCCCTGCACAGCAGGTGCTGAAGAAGGTGGAAGAGAAAGCAAAATCTGTCCAGACAGTCAAGGATTTCTTGCAGGTCCAGCCTCCAAGGTTTAGCAGGAACTGGCCTTCCAAGAATTGGTCCTTTCCAGACACCTCCAGAGCTCCGAGAGGCAGGAATAGGCACTCAAGAGGCAGGGGTCAATCCAGAGGTGCCTACAGGGGATGTCAGTGGCAGGCTAACAACCAGCGAGGTACAGCCACAGATCCAGCCACCACCACTTCCACAGGACAATCACAGTGACTTGGCTCTGGCACCGCCTACCAGGGAACAACTAGAAGCACCCTTAGGCGGGAAGCTAGCCTTATTTTCAGTAAACTGGCATTACATCACAGGAGACAAATGGATTTTACAGAAAATAACTCACTCACTAAGGATGAGAGCTGTAGAAAGGGTACCATCTATGGAACAAGGGCAAGGATTTTACTCCAGACTCTTCCTGGTACCAAGAAAAGAAAACCAATGGAGACCTATTCTCGACCTGTCCGCTTTAAACACATACCTCATTGTTCCAAAATTCAAAATGCTGACCCTACAGCAACTTCTTCCCATGCTGGGCAAGGAGTCTTGGCTGGTGACTCTAGATCTCAAGGAGGCATACCTGCACGTCCCCATACGACAAAATTGCAGAAGATACCTCAGATTTCTTGCAGGATCAGAGCATTATCAATTCTCAGCATTGCCCTTTGGCTTATCTACTGCGCCCAGAGTATTCACAAAATGCCTGGCATCAGTAATTGCTCATTGCAGGCTTCAGGGAATTCAAATTTACCCTTACCTGGACGACTGCCTGTTACAAGCGGACAACAAAAACAAATTAACAAAAGACTTGAAAAGGGTCATTCATCTACTACAAGCCCTGGGATACACAGTCAATATAAAAAAGTCAAGGCTGATACCATTCCAAAGGATAACCTTCTTGGGTGCAGATCTGGACACATCAAAACAAATGGCATTCCTGACAGTAGAAAAACAGGAGCAACTCCCTCTCTACTTCATGGCATTAACAAAGCAGAACCAGCTAACAGCAAGAAAAGTCCTGCAAGCCCTGGGTTACATGGCATCCTGCATAATATTGATTCCACATACCAGACTACATATGCGAAAGTTACAGTGGTACCTAAGGAATTTATGGTCTCAGCACAAACACAGCCTAGAAACCCAAATTCCAATAATTCCATGCCTGAAGCAAGAATTCCAATGGTGGGCTCAGGCCTGTCAATCAAACAAAGGACTGCCCTTCCACAGCACTCAACCAAGCCAGACCATCACAACGGACGCCTCAGACCTCGGTTGGGGGGCACACATGCTGGACAAGTGCATACAAGGCTTATGGACTCAAGACCAGCTGCACCTACACATAAATCAAAAGGAAATGCTGGCAGTAAAACTGGCAATTCAGACATTCAGACCATTTCTTCGACAGGGTCAACTGTTGATAAGGACAGACAACACCACAGTTATGTGGTACATCAGCAAACAGGGAGGCACACATTCATACCCTCTATGCCGGATGGCAGTGGACCTCTGGAATGTGACCCTGAGCTTCAACATTCAGTTACAAGCAATTTTTGTGCCAGGAAAAGAAAATATACTAGCAGACATCCTAAGCAGAACTACCACGGATGCCCACGAATGGATGCTGCATCCGGACATCTTCAAAACCATTACAGGGAAATGGGGACTACCAGAAATAGACTTATTTGCATCCCCACACAATCACCAACTGAAAAAATTCTGCACAAGGACATACCACCCACTTGCTTGGAAAGTGGACTCCCTATCTTTCAGTTGGAAAAACCTGACAGCATATGCATTCCCACCTCTTCCTTTGATGCACAAGGTGCTATTGAAGATCAAAGAAGACCGTCCAAGGATCATCCTGATAGCTCCAGACTGGCCAAGGCAACATTGGTACCCATTACTGAGGAGTATGTCTCGGGAACAAATATGGCCTCTGCCCCTAGTTCCCTTACTGTTAACACAGAACAACTTAAAACCCTGCATCCAAACCTGAAAACACTGCAGCTGGCTGCCTGGAACATTGCATAAGACCAAATAACCCAGATTTATCTCAAAGGGTTAAAGACATTATCTTGGAGGCTCGCAGACCCTCAACAAGAAAAAAATTATTCAGCAAAATGGAAAAGATATCTCATTTGGAGTACTGCAAAAGGAGTTATTCAGCAAAATGGAAAATATATCTCATTTGGAGTACTGCAAAAGGAGAAAATGTGTCACTTGTAAACATAGCTAACATCCTGGAATACTTGGCAGAGCTCTTCCACAATGGCCTGTCCTATTCTTCCATTAAGATTCATGCATCAGCTATTTCAGCAGAATACAACTTGGATCCTCCAGTCTTCTCACATCCTCTGCTCAGGCAGTTTCAGAGAGGAATTAAAAATGTAAAACCACCTAGGAAGCCACCATTGCCAGCATGGGACTTGAACTTTGTGCTAGAAAAGTTGACACTCCCTCCTTTCGAGCCAGCAGCAACAGCAGAATTACAGTACTTATCATGGAAAACTGCTTTCCTGCTTGCAATCACTTCAGCAAGAAGGGTTTCTGAACTACAGGCATTAATGGCAGTACAGCCCTTCCTGATCTTCCATCAAGACAGAGTGTCCATGAGAACTAATCCTACTTTTATGCCAAAGGTGGTCTCCAGGGTATCTTTAAATCAAGCTATCCACCTGCCTACATTCTTCCCCAACCCACAGAACAGGGGAGAAAGACTGTTGCATACCTTGGATGTACATAGACAATTACGTTACTACCTGGACAGGACCAAGAGCAATAGAAAAACTGACCAGATACTGGTAGCATATGCAACAGGAATGGAAGGAAAAGCAATTTCAAAACAGACAATCTCTAAGTGGTTAGGAAATTGCATTAGATTTTGTTACTCCTACCATGGGAAGAAAACTCCAGAAAACATCAGGCCTCACTCTACAAGGGCTACAGCCACTACCACAGCTTTTCTATGAGGAGTGGCTACCAAAGACATTTTAGAGGCTGCTACTTGGAGCTCCGTGCATACATTTGCCAAGCATTATAATTTACCCTTATACTCCAGATCCCGAGCAGGTTTTGCCACTGCTGTTTTGCAAGGGATCTTAACTACACCATAATCTTATTACTCCTCCTCCCCCAGTTTGGCTATGGTATTCTACCCATTTGTAAGGACTGCAGATGCATCCTTGAAGGACATAGTACAGTTTTGTACCTACCATAAATGTAGATGTCCGATAGGCATGCATCTGCAGTCAGGATTACCCACCCTCCTTCCCCTCTGTGGTACTCCTAGGGTATTTGCCCATCTTGTAGCTAGCTGGGGGAATCTATTGTGGTGTATTTGTTTGTATATATGTACATACATGCTTATTTTTTGTTTGCTCTCTACTGTTTGGAACCATTTGCATTTATCCAAATTTAGCCTTCCTAGAGGGCACCTGGCATTTGGGGCAAGAAACACTGAGGAAAATGGCGTCGGCTGATACCTTTATACCCGAAGAACTGCAGCTATGACGTCGGGTGAAGTGCGACATCAGCCGAGGCCAGACCCAGACTTTGGAATCCGGCCGACCGAAGGGCTGCCTGACGACAGGACAACCCATTTGTAAGGACTGCAGATGCATGCCTATCGGACATCTACATTTATGGTAGGTACAAAACTGTATTTTTTGAGTCAAAGGGCTCGTGCCCTACTTTAAGGTTTGCTTTTCGTTGTGGGAAATAGTTGTGTGATAGGATGTCGAAAGAGCAGAAGTCTGGTTTTAAAAAGTGCACCAAGTGCAACTACAAAATGTATCTTACTGATAGCCATGCTGTTTGCGTATATTGTTTAGGACCGAAACATTTGCAGGAAACATGTAGTGTTTGTCATGCTTTTTCCTCTAGTGTCCTTCAAGAACGAAAAAATAAATTGATCCTTAAGGGCCTTATTAAGCCCTCCTTTGAGGAAGCTTTGGCTTCTCCTTCCTCTCCAGCTTCTAAAAATAAAAGGTCGTCGGCTCCGACCAGTCCGTCGGAACCGACTTCCAAGAAGCATAGGTCGACCTCTTCTTCCTCGGCTCCAATGGCTTCGGAGCCTCGGGTGGAAGGGTCTGCCTCGATACCTCTTTCCTCGGCTCCATTGGTGTCGGAGCCGCAGGTTGGGGGATCGAGAGGCGAATCATCTGCTTCGGCTCCTTTGGTCTCGGAGCCGTTGGAGGTGTGCAGCTCAGACTCTCCCCCCCGGCCCCGAAGTCCCCTTCAGCGCCGATGCTTATTCATACGGTTCCGGATCCGGTGCCGATGGTGTTGGAGCCATTTTGGAGCTGGTCCCCTGGTCTATCGGAGCCGAGAGAGAAGTCGTCTCGGCCCCCATCTATTTCCTCTAAATCCTCCAGGTTGTCAGACTCAGATTTGGACAGAGTTATCCAGAGGCTTTTCCAGTCCCCGGTTTTTGCAAAAATGGTCTCGGCTCCAGCCCACTCGGCTCCGGAGCCGGTCCCCACTTCAACACATCCGATTCCTCCTCCAACCTCCTCGGAGCCGTTGGAGTTGGTGATGGTAGAGCGGAGCAGAGTTGTCCGTTCGGAACCGAGACTCCCTCGGAGCTTCTCTGTTCCGACCATCATTCCTACCCTGTCCTCGGCGTCAGGGTTCGGTACCGGGACTTCCTCGGTCGGGGCCGAGGGGAACACTTTGGAACTGGTAGCTTCTGTCCCTAGTCTTCCCCTCGGAGCATCGGCCGCAGGGATTCTCGGTACCGTCGTGGTCTCTCAGCCTGTGTCCTCCGTAGAGTCTGGAGGTCCTGCTTTTGAGGCCATGAGGAGTGCGCTGGCCATGTCCTTGCCAGCTCAGCAAGTCTCTACCTCACCGTCCCTAGACTTGGGAACTGGTGCTTCTGGTGTGCTTCATTCCCACGACAGTGGGGCCCCAGGGCCTGAGGATACCCCCTTGGGGGGTTCCCTTCTCCCGGGAGGTCCTTCTGAATCCGCTTCAGATGAACCTCCAAGAAAAAAATTGTGCAAGAGGAAGCACATTGACTCCCAGGATGAGTCTATCACATCAGATACTGACCTCGATGATGCGGAGGGGTCCCCAAAGTCATCCTCGGATGACGTCTCATTCTCAGATATCCTTGAGATCCTGAGACAGAGAGGCGATTGGCAGTCCAAAACCCCTTCCGCAGAGGAGTCAGTCTTCCTCAAGGCCTTTGGGGCCCAGCCCTCCGCCTCCTGGGTGTTTCCACCCTTCGATGAATTACTAGATTTAGTTTCTTGAAGGGTGTGGGAACACCCTGACACTGTGGAACCGGTGCCTGCCAGACCTAACAAGTTCCTCTCAGCCCCTCCTCTAAAGGAATTTTTGACTAAAGGAGTTGCAGTAGATGCGATGGTGGTGGCATCTGCCACTCGGCAGGACGTGGCAGAGGCTTCAACGTCTATTCACCCTCCTAATAAGGATTCCAGGAGCATGGATAGGTACGGGAAGCGTACCCTTTCTTCAGCAGCCTTTACCCTGCGGTCGCTGAATTATCTTTGTCATTTTACCCAGCTCCAAAGGGACCTCCTCAAAGAGTTAGGTGAGTCTCTTACGGGTAATCTTCCTGAGGCATTAGCCCAAACTGTTGAAGCCCAGATGACTACCCTATCTTCGATAGTCAACTCGTCCATGAGGCTCATATCATATGCGGCCGAAGGGGCGAGTAGAGCAGCGGGAACAGGCGTGGCTCTTAGAAGACACGCCTGGTTACGCTTGTGTCCCTTTGCGGAGGCCTTTAAGTCTTCCTTCGCCGACGCCCCCTTTGATGGGTCCTCCCTGTTTGGACCCAAGGTGAAGGACACACTGACTCGGTGCGAGCAGGAGGGCAAGACCTTGACTGCCGTGGGGGCCCGTTTTTCTGCTCCCTCTAGACCTTACCCCAAGGCCCAGAGAGGAGGGAAAATGTGGTTCAGGAAATCTCAAAGGTCTTTCCCTACTCCACAGAGCGATCCCGCCTCTAGAGGCAGGGGGGGGGGATTCAGGAAGACGCCGCCCCAGAGGAGGCAGAGGCCCCCGTAACTCTGGAGACCGCGATTCCTTTCGTGGTCCATCCTACGCTCACCGTCCCTGAGACGTGGCCCGGCTGTGCATCTCCGGAGCCAGTCGGGGGTCGATTTGCGGAACACCCACAGGCTTGGGAATCTGTCACCAAGGATCAGTGGGTGCTCCGGACCATAACCGGAGGCTATCTCATCCCTTTCATCAAGAACCCCCCTCTTCCTATCAGGAAAATCCCAGATGTGCCACCCAGTCAGCGGGATCAAGCAGCGATCGAGGTTTTAAAGCTGCTAAGAAAAGGAGTCATCCAGCCTGTCCCCGCCGACCAGATCTGATCAGGAACTTACTCAAGACTATTTTTGGTGCCAAAAAAGACAGGGGACTTAAGGCCCATTTTGGACCTCAGATCATTGAATCGCTTTGTAAAAAAATCCAAATTCCGAATGGTCACCCTTCAGTCCATTCTCCCGTTATTGGAGAAGGATGCCTGGATGTGCTCCTTAGATCTCAAGGACGCTTACTATCACATTCTGATAAGTCAAGAGTCATTTACGCTTCCACCTGGGAGCCAGTCATTTCCAGTTCCGACCACTGCCCTTTGGTCTCACCACAGCCCCCAGGGTGTTCACCAAGTGTCTGGCAGTAGTGACAGCTCACTTGAGAAGTGTAGGATTCCAAGTGTTTCCCTATCTAGACGACTGGCTCCTTACTGCCACCTCCAAGCATCTATTAGTTCGGGCGCTTATGACCACAGTCAGTTTGGGTCATTCACTAAGAATCACGTTCAGTTGGGGAAAATCTGTGCTGCAGCCGTCTCAGCGTATTACCTTTATAGGCGCAGAGTTAGACACAAGAAGAATGCGGGCATTCTTGCCGGTAGAAAGGATTCAGGTCCTGCAGTCTCAGGTCCAAACCTTGTTACCCAGATCACGAGTTCAGGCCAGACTGATTCTGCAGTTATTGGGCACGATGGCCTCGACTATTCTTCTAGTCCCCTTAGCCAGGCTGCACATGCGGGTGCTGCAATGGCTACTGTCTGTTCAGTGGTCCTTTCAGGAACTCCCCTTGAACCATTTGGTCCAGATTACAGAATTTTGCTGTCGGGACCTATGTTGGTGGCTGCTTTGGTCCAACCTGGACCAGGGGCGACCCTTTGTTCTTCAGCCTCCAACGGACCACGGACACCTCCCAGATAGGGTGGGTGGGGTCATTATCTGGACAGGTCTGTCCAAGGCACGTGGCAGGTTCACGAAACGCACTTACATATCAATGTCCTGGAAATGAGAGTGGTGCTACTGGCGTTGCAAGCACTTCATCATGCTCTTCCCCGGGGTACTATTGCGATTCTATCCGACAACATGTCGGTAGTCTGGTACATAAACAAGCAAGGCAGAACCAGGTCCTACCCTCTTTGCCGAGAGGCCATGAGAGTGTGGCATTGGGCGATTGCTACCCAGCGTTTCCTAGTGGCAACGCACATTCCGGGGAAATCCAATGTGATTGCAGACAGGCTGAGCAGGACTTTCCTGTTGCCCCACAAGTGGTCCCTCAACGACAGAGTGGCTGCAAACATCTTCGCCAAGTGGGGCCTCCCTTGTTGTGACTTGTTCGCCAGCCCTCACAATGCGAAATGCAGGGAGTTCTTCACTCTGACTCCCTCTCAGGGGCAGATTCCCAGGGACGCCCTAGCTCACAGTTGGCCCACCGGTCTACTTTACGCCTTCCCTCCGGTTCCCCTTCTCCCGAAGGTGATACAGAAGGCAATTTATCTAGGAAGCGACATGATTTTGATTGCTCCACACTGGCCTCGTCAGGTTTGGTTCCCCTTCCTTCTGAGGTATGCGGTGGAAGGCCCATGGTTTCTGGACCTGGTGCCCGACCTGTTAACTCATCAGTTGGGACAGTCTCACCCATCCCTCAGGTCCTTGAGGTTGGCCGCTTGGTTACTCCACTTCCAACCTTAGTCAGAGATAACTCTCTTTCTCCAGACGTCATCCACATTTTGTCCTCTTCTCACAAACCTTCCACTATTAAACTGTATTCCAGCAAATTGAAGAGGTTTGCTCTTTGGGCCCAACAACAAGGTATAGATCCCCTTACCGCCCCAGTACCTCAGGTTTTAGAATTCCTGGCTTCTTTGTTTTATTTGGGCTCTTCAGTTTCCACAATTAAAGTCCATCTGGCGGCTATCTCTAATTTTCATGTCTCCTTTGAGCCTTCCTTAATGGCAAACAGGCTTTGCAAATCTTTCCTTAAAGGAGCGCGGCTCCTTCGGCCCCCAGTAGCCCATCCTGTGCCCCCTTGGGACCTGAATATGTTTCTAGCTTCTTTAACTGCCCAACCCTTTGAACCAGCAGCTACTTGTGATATAAAATTTCTATCTTGGAAAACCGCCTTTTTGGTGGTAATAACCTTTGCCAAGCGGGTCTCTGAGCTTCAGGCTCTCTGTTCTAATCCTCCTTATTTGACCTTTCACAAAGACAGAGTGTCCCTCAAGTTAATCCCTCTTTCTTGCCCAAGGTAGCATCCCCCTTATGCATTCAGCAATCCTTGGAGCTCCCTGTGTTTTTTCCCAAATTCTCCAATAGCGCAGAATATATTTTCCATCAGTTGGATGTTCACAGACAACTGCGTTTTTATTTAAGTAGGACCAATCAGACACGAAAGTCAGATCAGCTGTTTGTGTCCTTTGCGGAAAATAGGTTGGGTCAACCGGTGGCTAAAACCACCATAGCCAAATGGATTAAAGATTGCATCTCCTTCATTTATTCACGGTCCGGCAAAGAGCTACCCTTCCCAGTCAGGGCTCATTCTACCAGGGCAATGGCTACTTCTGTAGCATTCCACTCCAAATTATCGATAGATGATATCTGTGCGGCCGCTACCTGGACTTCTCCGCACACCTTCATTTCTCATTACAAGATAGATGTGGCTTCTCGAGGTAGAGCTTCCTTTGGTTCCACAGTTCTCAGGAGTGTTTTCCAATGAGCCACCCGGGATTTAGGTGCTAGGGACGCTATCCCATCAGTTATGAATGTAGGCGAGATAGGATCCCATTACATCTTTTAGTTATGTACTTACCATAACTTCGGATGTATGGGATCCATCTCGCCTACATTCATACGCACTCCCTCCTTCCCCTTCCCATTGGATTTAGAGGGAATGTTGCTACTTACTGAGTTTTTCTCTTGAAGGACTTTAGTTTGTTACAGTTGCTGGTATGTCTCTGTGTCTGGATGTAGGTATGAAAGCGTACAAACAAGATCTGGGGAAGCAGGCGTGGTGCATTCTGGGATAAGGGGTAGCCCAGCCAATTAGAGACTTCATTCTAGTATATAGTGGCCGAGTCGGAGCCGATGGATCGGCTCCGAACCCATCAGTTATGAATGTAGGCGAGATGGATCCCATACATCCGAAGTTATGGTAAGTACATAACTAAAAGTTAACCACTTATGTAAGTTTTCACTAATGGTGTGATAGTCTGATAATTACTTAAAGATGGTAGCTGTGACACTGTCTTAAGTGAAGGAGCACTCCAAAAAACTTGAAATGTATTTAGAAATCAGTGATACTGACGTGATGTTGCACCACAACAGTATACTGTTTTTCTTCTGAGAAGTAGCAGCTTTTCAGTTTGTTAGTTTTAGCTAGGGGGAGTGGTGGAAGCTGACCTTATTTAACATGCTGCTTATAGTACCGAGTAGGTCAGATCCAGATCTTGGTCAAATGTGGCCTTAGGCAGGGCATTAAACTGGGACCAACCCAGCTATACTAATCTCCTATTACCTGACTTCCTCTCTTCAGTTACCATAAAACATTGTTCAAACCTATAAGTTTGCATATTATTTTCCTCTTTACTTTTACTGTGATCAGAGAGATCTGGATTTAATGTAAAACTTTTATTTCATATTTGACAACAAAGACATTAACAGCCATTTTCTAAACAAAACAGAAATCTGTCACAGTGAAAACAGACTTAGCATGAACAATAGTAAATGCTTCTTCCCTTGAAACTCATATTTTCTGAAGGTGCCTCTTTCCTGCCATTATACTACAAGAGACATGGTGGGATTAATAGTCAAATAGCATACAGAGAGGCACTAATTAGTGGTTGTGTGAAGAGTGCAGGGATTTAAATATAATGTGTAACACATTTGCTAACAACTGGGGCAGCCTACTCGATGCAAGTGTCCTTTTTCAGTTGTAGCCCAGGAGCGTTATCTGGTAAAGTGACTTGGTCAAAGTTGCACAGCAGACAAACAAAGGCTGAGGGGATCAAACCCTGCACTACAGGAAGTAGCCAGTTACCTTGCTGATCTGTACCAAGTGCCAGACAAACATTATTGTAGCCTAACACAGTACATTTCAGACCATCCTTCCTGCAAAAAAGCAATTTAAATTAAAAAAAAATAATAACCAGAGGTAAAATATTAACATTAAACATTTAAACTTCATGTTGTCCAGTTTATTAACAACCATATAGTAAACACACTCAGTGGTCAACAAAACAAGAAACAGAGGATGATATCCAAAAAACATGGTTCAAATGATGCTGCTCCTGTTTACTACAATCTTTTCCTTGTTTTACACCATAACTACTCTTGGGTGGAGGCACCAAGTATACATACGCAGACCCATATATACACACGCATGGCCATCAATTACAGCCCTTTCTGTGAGTGTCTCTACAAAGCACCAAATGTTTAGCTTTATGTTTTTGGAGACTCCTTTGCAAAGACATATTTCTGAAGCATTGTATATTGACTGTTTGACTTTATGCGGGCACATTTGAAACTATATTCATCTCGTAAGGTCATTCGCAATGTGTGCTTTAGTTTAGTCTTCTAGTCTTGGACTTCTTTTAAAGAGTGCATTTTTTTTTCTTTACTGCCCACTTGACTGACCCAGTGGTTCATCTACCTTTATCCATTTCTCCTTAGATACTAGGACTGGTCCAATAACAAAACAAGCAGGCTCTCTTGTCTGGATGAAAGCAAAACTTATAAAACAGAAATCCAATCATGAGTCCAACCAGAGAGTGAATTTATTACATTAAGTGCTTTCATCCAGAACACATAAAGGACTTCATCAGAATCTGAATCATGCAGCTAACAATTCTGTGTACAAGCTAGACACAGTCATGGAACAAACAGCATATCAGCTGATTATAATGTTCAGTGCAATTTAAAATGTCAAAGATAACAAATCAAAATAAACTAAATTGCATAAGTGTGCTTATATATATAGCTTAATGACATTTTGTTTGCAATAAATGTGTTTATATGTAGCACAAATTACATTTTGTAATTATTTTTAGTTAACTGTTTTTATTTGTAATTATTCAGCAACATTTGTCTGGATTACCTGATTGTATCACAGGTAAAAAGTAAAACAACACACTCTACAAGGTTTAAGAAAATTATAAAGTCAAGATGTTCTTTTATTATGAATCCTGTACTGGCATCCCCCTCAACTCAAACTTGTGGGACAAAACCCTCTCTTGCACTGTAGCAAGCTGGTGGTATAGTTAAATCACAACACATGGAGAGCGCCAACTGTGACCACAAATGCAGTGTTGGATTCATTTCTGAAGTCTCAATATCTTCAAGGTGTTTGCCATAAAGTAATTCTAGTACTGCATTCCTGCAGTTGGTATCTCTCAATTGTCCCCTTATCAGCTCGAACCAGGAACAGACACTTTCTGATATCCCTGCCATATTTATGCCTTTGAGAAGACCTAGCGAGAAAATGTAGTGGTGGATTGAGGTCCTATTGCAGAAAACATTTACATAAGTTCCTCATTTCAGTAACATGTTGTCAATTAAATTGTACTATGTACAGCTACAGTGGGAAGGGAAAAACATTCTGATGGAAAGCCTACGTCATGCTTATTTCATGAATTTTTTAAAATTATTTTTGTAAATTGCTTCACAGTTGTCACAGAGAGAAAACCTGCTGTAATCTCTTCCAGGTGTATAAGTTTAACTTTCATAAAACACATTTGTCATGATACTACAGATTCACTCCATTAAATGACACTTTCCTCTTGCTTTTCACTTCATTCCTACCCTGGGGAGGGGAAGGCAAAACATACTGGTAATGTTTAATTTTATTTTTTTATTTCATCTTTGCAGTTGTAAGGAGTTAACAAATATATTTAAACTGTAGCAGTTTTACATAAAAAGTATGCATACTTAGAGCTTAATGTCAGTTCTGTTTTTCATGTCAAACAATTACCAGCCTGTACAATGTTTAAGGTAAAAAGAAAAATGGTGTTTTAGAATGTAGAATACCATATGTTTTTATGCATAATCCAAAGAGCTGCCAGTAAGTAATGAAATTTGCAGACAAGTTGGCGTTTCAGACATGTCCCTGACATGTAGCCCAACTTTAAAAAACTATGTAGTAGAGCTTCTTGAGAGAAAAATTAATTCAGATACTATTGAGCAGCAGACATTAGAAGGTGGAGTTTAGAACCCCAAGTTTAGAGACTGATTCTTGTGTAGCAAGTCAATTTTTAGGCAAAACATTTACTACATTCTTTCACTATTTCCATGTATCAGGGAGTTGCAGTTTTACACAATGAGTGGATGGTAAGTAATGCAAAAGGGATTTGGTGCTTCTGAATGGGACTTGGTTGGTATACTTACCATAAACTGATGTTGTTATAGCAACATGGTGAAAAGCAAGGGGCATTGGAAGGCTCTTAAAACAATTCTGAAATCTTTGGCATGATGTAAAATAATTCTAAACCCGTCTGCGGTAGTAAGTTCATGTGCTGCTTCCTGCAAAATTCAAAATATTTAAGTAACTGCAGCATACCTTTTACAATTTCATAGTCATCAGACTTCTTTCTTGTAATTTTATCAGTATTGTTGCTGTTGATAAATACATGCCAAAGACCAAAAAAAAAATAAGAGCTTTCTTATGGACTTGCATTATGGAACTAGTTTCTTGTTTAGTTTTGGTTGTACCTATTTTCGCTATTAGAATGTTTTTAAGGACTTGCTTTGCTGTACTCTGTTTTATCTGTAAGGACCTTGAAACATCCCTGTTAATTATATGACATATATTAAATAGCCCCAGATTGTAGTTTAAGGGAACTTGAACTGTATTCAAAGCTCATGTCATGTGTAGAACAATCTTAACCAGTATGAACCATCAATTTTAAAGTGAAAGTTTCTCATGACAAATTCTCTGTCAGCTTAAAGAGAAATCTCCCAGTGTTCTCTTTTTGAGAATCAGTTTAGTGAGTTTGATAAGTTTATTAGATTTTATTACACATTTAGTTACAAGGTCAGGAGTTTGGTTACTCTAAGCTTCTTTTTCAGTGTTTCATCCTTTCTGCACAAGCAGCACACGTGATCAAAAGAGTAACAGATTGTGAATTTGCAGCAGGTGATGGGGAAAAAAAAAGAGTAAAGTCAAATTGCTTTTTATACACAGTGCTACCTGACGTGTCAGTAGTCATGGTAACAAAGACTGTGCTGTGTTATTAAATGCTGCTGCTGTCATTACATTTACATTACACAATTCCAAACTGTGTGTGCGTATCCAGCCTTTATAGGTATTGTGATCACTACATACATTTTTTTGTCCTTACCAACCTACAGTAACCACTACTATATCGTTCATAACCACAACTGTTGCACATGTACTGCCCATTTTTTCCTCTTTTCTGGAATGAGAGATTGGTAGGGGATTTGTTGGTTTCCTGTATGCCTCAAGCACCACCATAAAATGCAACACCAGGTTGAGCATCATACTGCATGAGTACCCCAGACCTGCCCCATGTAATGTCTGCAGCCATTAGATGGTCACTGCTTTTGCAGTATTTGCTTGTCTTGCACTTAGTACATTTATTGCACCACAGTCGCCAGCAGCTACAGTGTATTTTCAAAAACTACCATTTAAGACTCATTATTTGGCAGGGTATTATGACTTTAATGAACAGAAGAATTTAGCATTTTAGTGACTTCACAGCATAGAAATCATGTGGTAGTGGACGCTTAATTATTACAGGAAGGTATTGTTCAATATTGTTGGCTCAAATACAGATAATTTCATCCAGTAAAAGTTTCACTGTGAAACTTGTCATTTTAGAAGAATATTCAGAAGTGTTTTAAGTTTTACCTAATAAGGAGCAGTCCAGTCACCGCAGTTTCAAGGTTCCTGTATGCAGAGTATTTTGTAATATGTATACAGTGCTCCCTTATTTGACCCCTTTGCTTTCTTAGTGTTTCTAGCAATGCTACCATGTAGCCATCTACCTTCATTATCCACTATTCCCTTATGTAAGCAGAGGAGACAGAAAAGAGTGAGCACTGTTGGCAGTTTTCTTTTATCTGTTTATGGGAACTAGTTGGTAAAACCTTAGCATGTAGTAATGTTGCTTTTTGAAAAATGTAGTAACATGCAAAGTAATGTTTCTCCTGCATTTCTTCTCTTGCCTTTGCTTTCTAGATTCCTGTCACTCATGCCTGCCTTATGGATGACATTGAGCAGTGGCTATCGGCTGATATGGTAAACACATTTTCTACTGTATTTGTGATCATATAACAAACAGAAGTGAATAAGTGAACTGTATAAACACTTGAATTACATGTATAAAACAGTATGTATAAGAGGATAAGGACTGACAAACGTTTTGTATGGCAAGGACAGTCATAGGCAGCACATCGTCGTCATTAGATCACTCTTGCAGTAGCCTAAGCTATATAGATGTATCTTGCCATGGATGACATGACCAGCCAGTTTCCAAAGCTTTAGTGCACCTTCCACAAGCCCTTACATCCATTGGAGCACAAGCATGTGCTAGTATAAAAGCAGACACAGGCACCAAAAATCACAACTTCCTTTCTGTTTAAGCTACCAGCAATATTAGCTTTTTGCTGCATCTTCACAGGTTCAGCACTCAGCTAGTTTTGTCAAGTGGATATAAAAATCAAAGAAATGATGGCATTATTAAATGCTTTCAGAACGTTTTGAACTTCAGGACCTGTATTATTTATCACAGACAACACCACAGCGATGGGAAACATAAACAAATGGAACCAGTTCTTACCCTCTTTGCAGTGAGCAGTTATTATCCTGGAAGTAGCCCTACAGTTAAACGTTTCCCCACATACTACTTAAAATACATCAGAGCAAAATTTTGTGGCAGTCAAGCTGAGCAGGACCAGGACAGACCCGCAAAAAGGGAAATTACACCCCGGGGTCTTCCAGAAGATTATCCACCTTTGAGGAACTTCTTGAGTATACCAGTGTGCCTATCATCACAACAGGGCAGTTAGACGTTCTGCTTTGGGACTCCTTGCAAAAAGGCCTGGAGGACAGATGCCTTTTCCTTCTCATGGACACAAATGCCTTTGTACTGATAACTAGAGTCTTGTAATGATTCAAAAGGACTCTCAAAAAAAAAAAAAAAGACAGTTAACATAAGCTTCATCACACAATGGACTTGGGTAAGGGGTTCTTTCATCTACCCCCACCTTAGGCATCTTTTTTCTCTGTGAATGTGCAGCAGGTATTAAAGGGGGCTAAGAAACATGCTATTAGAAATTCATATATGGCTAAGTGGGAGAGATTTTCTAGTTGGTGCCATAGAATGAACCAAGATCCATTTTCCATTTAAGGCTGAAACCCCATTGGTTCTACAGTATTTGTGTGAGTAGCTCTGCAATATTTGTGTGAGTTATTAAGCTCTGGACTTTCTTACTCTTCTGTTTAAGATTCATCTTTCGTTCATTTTCTCCCTATCTGCCGACGGATACCTTCTTTCCTCTTTACTTCAAGTGAAACAGTTTTTGATAAAGGGCTGTTATCTATTTGTCCACCTAAAAAACAGGAGACTTCTCCTTAAGATCTCAAACTTGTACTAGAAAAATGTACCCCCTTTTCTTTTGAACCAGCATATGAGGCTATTTAAAGTTTTTAACATGGAAAACAGTGTCGGAGTTGCAAGCATGTATGGTGACTCAGCCCTTTCTCTTGCCTTTCACAGAGATTGTAAGCCTGAGAATTAATCCTTCTTTTATGTCAAAAATGATTTCAGAACTCACTTTGAATTAATCTGTACATCTCCCTGTATTCTTTCTTGAGCCAAAAAAACATCAACAAACCCCCCTTATTTTCCAATTTTCTACATGGAGTCAGGGTGTCATGCCAGCTGTTGCCATGTTTCTCAATTCAGTGCCACTCTATTACCTTTTTCCACAGTCATGCCTGACTGTTGTAGCTCTTCTCTCACACAATCCACACCCTTGTTTCCCTTTGCCATCATCCTGTCTGTCCCAAATCTTCTTCACCAGATTGTCTTCTGATTTTTCTGCACATATGCCCAAACCACTGTAATCTGTTCTCTGTGACCTTCTCTGCAATTGGACCTACTTTGGCTTTTGGTGTGATGGGTTCATTTCTTCATATGTCCCACAGTGTGCATATTGCCTACCCATCTCAGGCACTACATCTCCATCACCTCTAGCTTCCTCAGCTGTTCTGCCTTTACTGCCCAGGTTTCTATACCCTACAGTATTACTGGTTGTACTACCATTTTATATACCTTACATTTTAGCTTCTCTGGCATTCTTCTGTCATACACTACCCCTGACACTGTATGCCAGTTAGCTGCAGCCTCTCAAATTCTAGCTTTGACTTCCTCATTTAAACTTCCCTTCTCCTGAACCACCCGTCCAAGATGCTTGAAGCTGTTTTTCCACTGTTTCCCTTCTTTCTGAATTCTCAGCTTCTTCTGATTCTCCCATTTGCTGCCATTGCAACTGTCTTATCTGTACTCAGTTTCATCCCACGTGCCTTCAGTTTTGCATTCCATTCCCCTATCATTTGCTGAAGTTAATGTTCAGAGTCTGCCTGTAATGCCAGATTATCTGCAAGAAAGTAACTTTCAGTAGCATAGCTAGGGTGGGTGAGAGGAGTAGTTGCCTCTGGTGCAAAGTATTAGGGGGTGCAATTTGGGGGCCATCCGTCATTCCAATTGCTCTTTAGTGCAGTTTTGGATTTTAAAAAATGGTATTGCATTTGAGGTCAAAACTGAGTGCTGTACCACTCTGTGTGGTCTAAATTGTAGCAACTGTTTGCTACACTGTAGCAAGTAGTTTGCTAAAGTTAAAAAGTGAAAGAAAATCATTGTATTTTTTTAAATTAAAATCTGAGCTCTGTAGCATTCCATGAAGGCAGGTTGTAAACTGTAGCAACTGTTTCCTTTATTTGTTTCCTGCAGTTTAAAATACCAATTGTTTTCAGTTAAAACCTGAGTAGTTTGCTACAGTTTAAAAAGGAAAACAATTTTTTTTTTTTAATAACTAAAATCTGAGTACTGTAGTACTCCATGCAAGCAGGTGATAAACTGTAGCAACTGCATGCTACAGATTAATAGAAGAAGATTTTTTTTACTATGCTGCGAGGAAAGAGAGTTGGGGCCAAGGCACATAAATGGGACCTGAATGGCAGGGGTGTGTCATACATCTAACCACCTGGTTTGTGGGACTGACACAGGTTACTGCTTGAGCCAGCTACACTTCTAGTAACTTTGTTGCTCTATCCCCTCCAAACTGTTTGCTTCTGTAGTCCATCATCAGTATGAACAGCAGTGGGCTCAGAGCTGAACCCTGGTGCACACCCACTGAGAACCCCTCTGTGAGACTGAAGACTGTTTGTACTTGAATCACTGGGTCCAAAGTACATAGCCTGCAGTAATTCTACAAATGTTTCTGGGACCTTGATCCATTGCAGAGCTGCACAAGTCAGCTTTCTTGGGACCTTGTCATATGCTTTCTCCGAGTGTAGGAATGCCCAGTTGGACTCTTTCCTCATCTCTAGCTTCTCCTTTAACATCTGCCTCACTGCAACCATCAGGTTGGCTACGCTGCATCCTGATCGGAATCTGAACTACTCATCTCCCATGTTACTTTCTGCTACTCTGCAGATTCATTTATCTCCCATCTTACTTCCTACGACTGTGTGTATTCATTTATCAGTCACCCTCTCCAGAGCTTTTATGCAGTGTGATAGGAGTTGGATACCTCTATGCTGCTCACAGTTTAGGATGCTCCCTTTGTTCTTGTACACTGTCACTAGTGTACTTATTCTCCAGTCGTCTGGGATATTCCCTTCTCTCCAAACTGCTGCGAGTACTCTCAACCAATATTTTGATCATGTCAGCTTTGATGTTATCTAAGCCTGCTGCTTTCCCTGACTTTTATTTTCCTTAGTCCTGCTTTTACTTCTTCTATGGTGGGCTTCTCTTCTTTCATCGTAGGCTGTTTTGGGAGCAGTACAGCTTTTGTGAGGTTTTCTTCAATTAAAATCTGCTGGAAGTACTCCTTCCATCTGCTTTTGATGCCCTGTTGACTGGTGAGCAAGTTATTGATGACATCCCTTATGTAAGGTGTCTGACTTTCTTCTTTCTCTTTTTCTCTTTGCCTTGCACCCTGATGGAGTTTCTTTGTGCAAACTACTCACTTTCCAGAAGCTGATGCCTTGTTCTTTACTATTAATTCATCCCTTAGCATTTTTGTTAGCCAAGTAGTATTTCTTCTTAGCACGGTCTGTCTTTTCCATCTCCCATATTTTTTCTTCACTCCTTTCTTTTGATGACCTCCTGGACTTCTGCATTCCACCACCAGCTCTCCTTATGTACCTTATTTTCATACCTGGCTTGGCCACATGTCAGTTCTGTAGTCCTAACACATACTGTTATGAGGTGCTGCCATTCTTCTTCTTCACCTTCACTTATTTTCCCTTCATCTTGAGGTGGTTGAGCCCTGAGATTTCTTTGCTCTCTTGTGTTTTCTCTCCAGTCAACCTCCACATCTTCAGGTTAGTCTCTGTTGACTTTAGCACCTTCTCTGACCACTGATTGCAGCTGATTGTGGCAAACAGTGGTTTATGCTGTGGGCCAGCTGTTTCATTGAGGATGACTGCAATCACTAATTCTACCCCACTGACCTTTCCTTACTGGGAGGAAGTCTACCCAAGTTGAATGCTGGCCTTTCTTGTATGTGTTCTTGTGACTTTCTCTCTCTTGCTGAACCATGTGTGGGTCACTATTAAGCCATATGGCAGACAGAAGTCTAGACTGCCCTTTCCTTTCCCTTTTTATTCCTATTGCCTCACCCATTGTGGACACAGACGGTCCTCATAACCTGTTCTGTCTGTCACGATATGTGCTTTCAAGTCACCCATTATCAGCACCAATTCTCATTGTCTTGCTTTGTCTGTTAGGTGCTACAAGTGCTGTCTGAATGCACTCTTTTCCTCACTATCACAGCCTGCTGTGGAGCATATGCTGAGATT
This sequence comes from Protopterus annectens, assembly GCF_019279795.1. NCBI lineage: Eukaryota > Metazoa > Chordata > Ceratodontiformes > Protopteridae > Protopterus > Protopterus annectens. Next base: position 1,585,239,074 of record NC_056725.1, read on the forward strand.
ATGAATAGCGCCAAATCCTTATACTGGAGTCTGATTGCTGTGAGCCTGTCACTAATTCTGATTGCATCCCTCACTGTCTTCTGAGGCCACAATTCCCACACAATTTCTAGCCTGCCTGCCGCCTGAGTAGTAGACTGTGGATCCCAAGCCAAGTGGCTTTGCTGCACTACTCTTTCATATTGTCTCCTGGATACATAGGCTATCCAGCCTCCTCCTTACCTTCATGTCATCCACTTATAAGCTGCATTGTGTCAGTAAACCTATATTGACTGTAGCAGTTCTAAATTCACAGTTTTATCAAGTACTACAAAACTGACTGTAGGGCTAGGGCAGGGTTTACCAAGGTTATACTCCAGGGCTCCTGGACTTTGATCCTTCTTCTCCCTCCCTTTCTAGCTAAGTTTTAGTGTTTAGCCAATTAGCTTAGGTTATTGCAGAGAAGAAATGCAGGTTAATGCAACTGTGATCCAACAATGATCACAGTTGTGTTAAGTAAACACAGCATAACGGTAGATGTTCTTATAGGTCACTGTTGCAGTACAGCCTTCCCACTCTCTCCTTCTCCATTGTTGTTTTCTTATGCTAGTGTGGGGGGTCCCTGTCTTCCCTTCTCCTCCTAACATATACTTTATTTACATGGCTCTAGCCTCCCTGGTTTCTGGGTAAGAAAGCTGTGATGTTTGGTGCTGATATATCTACATTTATACTGGCTCATTCTTAAGCTCCACCAGATGTACAGGCATGTGGAAGGCACCCTAAAGCGGGCCAGATGTCCAAATTTGGCAGGATACATTCCATGTACTGTAGGTTATGTGCTACTGCAGTAGTGAACTCTTTGGATATCTACTGTTATGGTAAGTTTACGTATGTAGCTATACTTACCTCATTATATCTGAATATAAAGCAATGAAATGCAAATCTCCAAGAAGGGTGGGCTAGATCTCACACTGGGGACCCTCTTGGTGCATTCATCATGGGGTCATTATCCTTCTTGTCTTAGTTTGGCGGTTTGTCTTAAAAAACTCTCTTGTTTGGGCATTGGGAATGTGGTAGACCAAGAGCCATCTACCAGCAAGTTATGATATCACATACCCCACTAGAAGAACATGCCAAGACTTAAGCTTCCCAATTTGTTTCTGTCATTCAGAATCTCGGACCTGATGTTTGTCATGGAAAATCTGTCATGTTGTATCCTCAAATTAGCTAATCCATCATAATGTATACTTGGCCACAAGAGTAGTAGCAGAGACCTGCACTGACATTGCTTGTATTGTTTGGTAGAGAATTACCAAGTGGAGCCCTGCTAGCATTTCCATTGATTCATCTCGATCATCAGTAGAAAGTAGTAGTAGAAGCTCTTGATTTGCCTCATTACCTGAAGGATGGCAGTGGTTGAGCATGCCTCTTGTAGAGCTTGACAGGAGAGTCCCTCATGCAACCCCAGTACTATACCAGAGCACTACCAGAAAGTGAAGGAAGCTGAGGGGTAAAGAAAGTAGATGGAAGACAGCAGACTCTCTATCCTGAAAGTAGGTTTGTCTTTGAGAGCACTGCATGATCCCCATGGGTCACATAGATGCCTACCCGTAGGATGGTGCTCCATGTTCACAAATGTCTTTTGCTTCAGTGGCAAAAAGATGCCTGTGAGAAGTGCACAGTGACAACCCACCTTGGGGTGGATTCTCAGGCAAAAACACTGTTTTTCTTTCAGTGGAATGGTCAAAACAAGCTTACAGTTGGTCTAATCCTGGGAATAAATCCCTTACCTGGAACTCAGTGGTTATACTTGAAGTATGGGGTTTTCTCCCCAGGCCTTCACTCAAGCTATGCATGACTTACTGGCCTAGACTGAGGAGGATCCACTGCGTCCCAAGCCAAAGGTTTGGGCACTTCATGTCCATCAGTTGTCTTGTGAGATCCTTCATTGGGGATGCAGGACTGCTCCCCTAGGGTATATGGCCTGAGACAGCACTTGACCAATTGCATGCTTCTCCTGCCATTCTGCCACCCTTGGCAGGTATTCTTCTGTGTGATTGCTCATCACGCAGCACCTGGCATGTGACCATTAAATACTCAATCTCCTCCATATGCCTTATTACTTATTACTATCTGAAGTGTTTGGGAAACTCCGTCCTGAGAGAAGTTAAATAATTTGGATACCATTTTCTCTAAAAACACAAATAAATAAATAGAGTTGCACAACTTTGCCTCTGGGAGACCCTTTCTTTGGGGGAAAAAAAACTCCTGCTTCCCCCAATGGAGCCCATCATCAAGCATGCTGGTATATGTATGTTGCATGGAAGCATTGTAATACAGGTCCATTGACTTCCAGAAAAGCATGCAGTTTTTACAAGCACCCCAAGTAAGTGATGTTAAGTCCTGACAAGATGTCCTAAGGTGGCTCTTCCTACGTTACCACCTGAAAATGAGTCCAGTGCTTTAGATGGGGAAAGAAAGATATTTTTTCTGCTATGATTGAGCTTTAATCTCCTTCTAGTATCTGTCTCATCTCTCCTTGATCAAACACTGTCTGTGCTGAAGGTAATTTTGGTCAAAAGCCTATCTACAGCATCCACTGTAGACTACCATTTATTTGGCTTGTTGTTACTTTAATCATGCAATTGATATGGCAGCAAGCTCATGACTGTGCCTGCAGAGGTTGGTACAAGCTGATGCTGTCTTGTCTTAAGGAGAAGGTCTGTCAGTTTGTTCCATAAGAGTAAGTAGGCTTGTGGTAGAGGGATTCTGTGGCTCTCCTGACTCCTCTCTCGTCTTCTAGATCGAGTCAGCTTCCTAAAACAAGAAGCCTCTCAGACGTTGGAGAGCTTTCAAACATCAGATTGGCTTACCTCCCAAGTATGTAGCAGCCCTGCTTCCCAACTGGCAGACCTTGCTTGCTGAGCGACAGTGGTCCTGACCGTTTTCCAGTGCTTTTGTGGGAGGGTCAAGTTTTCTAAGTTTGCCGTTAGACTGAAAACCCATTAAAAAAAGCTAGTTATTGTGGTCTCATCTATGCTCAGAGACCAAGCTGTCTTCATAGAGCTGTTGTAACTGAAGTCCTGAATATGGAAGCATAAAGGTTGGTCTTGTTTCAGAATGAGGCTGCATGGTCTGCTCAACCATCTTTGATCCAAAGGTGGCAGAAGGCTCTCATCCCATTCTGGACCTCATTGACTTCAATAATCACATATAATAAGCTAATTTCAGGATGCTGATTCTCAAGAAGTCCACACTCCTACTGCTTCAGGCTCTTCTGATGGTGTTGCTGGACATAGTGGACATCTAAGAAGTCATTACTTTTATGATTCATTCTTGGGGACTTCAATTCAAATGCAGAGTGCTACTCTTTGGTCTTTCACATGCATCCGAAGTATTTATATGTTAACTATATTGACAGAGGCCTTACATGAGAAGAATCGTCATGTGTTCTTTTACCTGGATGTCTCCTTGCTGATGTCTGCAGTGATTCCCTGCTACCTTGACTGACATGAGTGTCTCCCTGATTACAGTCTCTGTGTGATATTGTGTTCCTATACTTGTTCGTGTTATCATGATGGAGAATTGCCTTCACTGGTACAGAGATGGGTCACCTCTTTTCAGTCTTTTCTGCCTGTGAAGATGACCTAAGAGGAGGTTTATGGACTCAGTGTTGTAAACGAAGGTGTTTTGGAGTCACAGGGCCATAAATAGATTCATAGGTAAGTACTAAGCTGGCTGCCTTTCAAGCCATTTTAAACCTAGCCAGTTTCCCTTTTTGTGCTCAGATTAACCTATTCCATTTGGTTAGTGATTGGTCTTACCCATCCCATGGTACATAATTTTATATTAAAGCTAATGAGAATAACTGGGATCATACCATAGGCAATATGAGGGGACACATGCATGGGATAAAGCATTTAGGCGCTACCTCTGTACAGTAGTAGGAAAAGAACATAAATCAGGAGTTGTCCGTGATCACTGCAAACCACACCACATTTATTTAGAACAAGAACCTAAGCACTTTCGTTTGTAACTATTAGACTTTTTCAGACAATAGAGTGGAAGTAACACACTACTATTTCAAAACTTTTGAAATCGCATGACACTTTTGCGCCATAAATTTTAAAGTAACAGTGGAACTAAAATACCATAAAAGCATTAATGTTGTAAAAGGAAAAAGTAGTAAAAAATACAGCAGTTTTTTATAACAGTACCAAACAATAAAGCCTTTTAAGAGTATTGCTCATAAATGCATAATACTTTATTTGAAAAACTTTTAACGTTGGTAAGCTTTTAATTTCAGTAAGCAAGTGATGGATACAGTCCCATCAAGTCCTGGAGGGTTATCTGCATTAAGACATAATTGTCATAACAGCTCTTTTTTTCTCTAAAACTAACCCCCAGGGACACTCCCTGGTGTTGACATCAAGCTGATCTAACACCACAAATTTAAAACAATGCTGCAGGCATTCACTTAAATGTTTAAACAGGACATTACTGTCATTTTTTGTTCTGATGGCATACAAATGTTCATAAACTCTTTCTATGAACATGTGCTCAGTCTTTCCTAAGTAGAACACTGAACAGTTCTGACATAGGGTCATATAAACAACCCTTTAGACAGGCAGTTGGGTCTACCATTAATATACCATGTTTTATTTTTATTACAATATGATACGCACACAAGATGTCTTTACAAAACTTGCATGAACTACGTTTAAAGATACCTTTCTTCATACTATCCTTGTTTCTTTTAAATGATTCAAGCATATTTTTCATACAAATCCTCTTCCCATAGATGACCAGTGGCCCTTTAAAAAAGTTCTTCCTTAAGTCTGTTTTGTCACATACTAATGCCCATTCTTTATTCAACACCCACCTAATGAATTCAGAGTCCAATGAAAAGGTGGTAATAAAACTACAGGTACAAGAATTTCATTACCAGTTGCCCCAGGGTCCTTATTGTCAGAAAACGCAGGTGCACACTGGTTCTTCTTCAGTCCAGTATAGGATGGTAAAAATTCGATGATCTCTTACAAATGACCTCATTCATAGAGTTGTTAATAAAGGTCTTGGGGTAACCCCTTTTCAAGAACATATTTTTAAGTGTCTCACATTCTTCAACAAAATCATCAAAAAGTGTAACCATATGTGCCGCTCTGACAAACTGGCCCTTAATGACAGCTTGTTTTTTGTTTGGTGGGGTGGGAGCTGGAGCAGTGATGGAAAGAATTTGAGTAACTGGGTTTTCGAAAGATCTTAGCTGTTATGTTTTTTTTTTTTTTTTTTTTTTGTCCTATCCTTCAATAATTTTACGTTCAGGTATGAAATGATGTCTTCTCCTACTCTGTACATGAATTGTAGGAAATCGGTGGTCTGATTAATGTCCATGTTGGTGTGAATGACCTGAGACATACCTCCATGGACTACATGAAAAGAGACATGGAGGAGCTTTCGGATCTTGTAGCCCGGGCAGGTATGACCTAAGCCCTGAGTAGCATCCTGCCATCGCCCAGAATGAAACCACAGTACAGGGACAAAATGATTGACTTCAACAATTGGCTAAGCTTCTGGTGTCATTCTAAGGGGATCCAGTATCTGTTTGCCTGGGACAACATGGTCGACAGACCACGATGCTTTGCCAGAGAGGGCCTGCACCTCTCACCCCTGGGATTCCGGATACTGGCTAAGGCTCGTGCCACCCCTATAGTGCCTTTTTTAGGCAAGGTTCAAATGCTAAATTCACCAGCATAACAGGTACAAGCAAGCAAACTCTGAGGGTAATGCTGCTCAATGCTAGAAGTCTAAACCTCAAAATGCACTCACTCGAGGCACTTCTTAAAATGGGGGAACATCGACATCTGTGCAGTGACAGAGACCTGGTTCAAGGCTCCATAGAGCACCCCTGCACTACTAGGCTATAATTCATACCACACCTTTCGGACACCTAACCTGGACCAAAACACTAAAGGCGGAGGAGTGTCCATATTCATTAAGGATATCCACACCTCCAGGCTAGTTGCTCAACATAATGCATCTGAAATTATCCAAGTACAACTAACACTGGGCAAGACTGCAATCCAGGTTGTAGTTTGTTACAGATCCCCCACCATGCCCCAGGATTCCCACTCTTCATTTCTTAAGATACTGGAAAATATTAAGGTACAACCCAATACCTTAATTATGGGCAATTTCAACTACCCCACCATCAACTGGGAAAACTGCTCATGTACCAACTCATTCGCTCAATGTTTTCTGGAATTCATAAATTCCAACGCCTTGGATCACCTTGTCCCCACCCCCACCAGGGGCAGCAATATCCTGGACCTGGTAATTACCAATATGGGTAACCGGTGTTCCATGCCAGAGATCAACTCCTCAGTGGTCAGATCTGACCACAAGCTAATCACCCTAGACTTCCATATCTCATCCCCACCCCCATTAAGGAAACCACCGTCAAAAACTACTCCAAAGCCAACTTCATGCTTCTTAAGACAGAAGTGGCAAACTTCACGACACCCTTGCAGACGGAACATAGAGGTACGACTGCTGAATCTTACACAAATGCACCGTATAAGCACATACACAAGTGCATGGATTGTGCCATCCCCAAAGGAACCAAGACGCTATCCTCCAAAAAAAAGGAAGCCAATCTGGTGATCCCCTGCCATAAACAAACTCTACAACAGAAGGAAGAAGCTGTTGCAAAAAAGAGTAAAATTGGTACCCATGAACTACCACATAGGCGGTAGCTCACTAAACACTGAAAGTGTGATAAGAGACCTCAGGACACAGGTGGACAGTAGTCTCTCCTTTGATAACCACATCGCCACAGTAGTCAGGAAATCCTTCTACATGGCACACTTCATCACAAAAGGGTTCTCCTCTAGAAAAAAGGAGGTCATTGTTCTTCTCTACTCATCCATCATCAGACCCATTGTAGAGTACAATGCCCCGTTTGGCATGTATCTCACAAGACACCTACAACAATTGAAAAGGCCACAGAAGTACCTCACTAAGAGGATTACTGGCCTGAAACAGATGCCATACGCAGACCGTCTCAAAAAACTCCTGCTCTACTCTGTCACATATCGTCTACTCAGAGGCGATCTCTGCCTAGCATACAAAGCTATGTCAAACCCAGGGCTGTTTGGCATGCTACACTTAAAGAAATCCCAGTCTTTCCATACCACACACTCCAGGGACCTAAACCTTGTCACCACAATAAGCAGAACATGCTGGAGGGATAGATTCCTGACCCGGAGACTTCCCATACTCTGGAACAAACTACCCATTCATGTCAAGCAAAGCTCCTCATTGGCCCTCTTTAAGAAAAATCTTGACGACTGGATGGGAAATAGAAAATTCACCCTGGGGATCACTTCTGCAGCACTGCTTGACAGGGGCATGGGAAAATAATTTTCTTGGGTGGCGAAAGCCAGGGAACCCTTTTGGCTAGGCTTATATAGGCCCCAGGGCCTATAGCCTATTACCTACCTATGAACCTATGAATTCGATAAACTCATAAATCTTATCCACACCATCCTTCCAAACAGTAAATATATCATCCAGGTACCTCATATAAAGGTACCAGGAATCCTTGAAGGCACTACTAAAAATGTATTTTTTTCTGAAATCACCATGTTAGCATAAAGGGACCGACAGGCTGAGCCCATGGCTACACCCTTCTGTTGCAGTATTTTTTCACTACTTTTATCCTTTTATAACATAATACTTTTATGGTATTTTAGTTACATTGTTGCTTTATAATTTTTGGCGCAAAAGTGTCATGTAATTTCAAAAGTATTTAAATAGCAGTGTATTACTTCCTTTCTATTATCTGAAGAAGTCGAACAGTTCCATACGGAAGCACTTATGTACTTCTAAATAAATGTGGTGTGGCCTGCAGTGATCATGGAGCATTCGTAGGAGTGGGTTTCAACACAGTATAAGTGACAGCTTCTTTTCCTGTCTCAAGAGTGCAGACTATCAGATTCCAGGTCAGGAATGTAATTCACAGTACCACAATTTCAGCCCGGTTGATTCTTCAGGCTTTAGGGTCAATGTCAGCAGCCATAATTTTAGTTCCTCTAGCAAGATTTCATATGAGAATTCTTCAGTGGATGCTAGCAGTATAATGGTTGATTCTTTATCAGTGCTTGTTAGGCCAAATAAGAGTCACTCAGGCATGGAAGAGATACTTGTGGTGGTGGATTTGATCAGATCAGGTTCTAAAAGGCCATCCTTTCATTTTCCCTCAGCCCAAGGCTATAGTAACCACAGACACTTCCCAGATTGGGTGGGGGGCACTTCCTAGGGCAAACAGTCCAAGGCTCTTGGTCACCCGAAGAGGCCAATACACATATCTATGTCCTGGAAATGACACCATTGCTGTTAGCATTGCAGGCCATCCAAGACTCTCTCCCTCCCTTTCGGGACAGTTGCAATTCAGACAGTATGTCAGTAGTTTGGTACATCAAAAAACAAGGGGGAACCAGGTCTTACCTTTTGTGTTGAGAAGCCCTCAGAGTGTGGCAATGGGCAATCTCTTGCAACATTTTCTGATAGCAATGCACATTCCGGGGAAGTCCAATGTAACAGCAGACAAATTGAGCAGGTCCATTCTACTACCTCATGAGTGGTCTCTCAACAGGAATGTGGCAGAAAAGATTTTCCGTCAGTGGGGCCAGCCTTGCTGCGATCTTTTTGCATCTGCCCTAAATAACAAATGCAGCACCTTCTTTGTCCCAATTCCCCCCACCGGGTGTATCATTGAGGGATACTCTACTCCATGATTGGCCACCTGGTCTTCTCTGTGCCTAAGCCCCAACTCTCCTAATTCCCAAATTTCTGCAGAAGGCTGCCTAGTTGAAAAGCAAAGTCATCCTCATTGCACCTTACTGACTGAAGCAGATTTGGCCTCATCTTCTATTTTACCCACCTTTGATTCTGGATTCAATTCCAGATATTCTTTCTCAATCGACAGGCATGACTCATCCGATATCTCAAATCTCAAGCTTACAGTGTGTTTTTTTCAATTCCTTTAATAGCCAGACAACCGATGCCCTCTTTCCCAGTCCATCATATACTTTTATCTTTCCATATGGCTTCTGCAAGCAAACATTACAGACCTAAATGGAAAAGGTTTATTTTTTAGGCACATTAGAAACATTGACCCCTTCTCTGCTCCTGTACAAAGTGTTCTTGAATTTTTGGTAACGATTTTTAATGAGGGGGCTAGCTCCTCAACAATTGGAGTTCAATTAGCAACAATCTCTTCTTTCATGTTGGATTTGAGAATTCTTCCTTGACTTCATCTAAGCTTTGTAGGGCTTTTTTGAGAGGCACTCTCCTGCTGAGACCTCCCTATAAAGATCCTACTCCACCATGGTATTTACATTTGGTACTGCAGGCCTTAATTCATTCCCCCTTTGAACCAGGAGCAAAATGTGATCTTAAATTCCTGATCTGGAAAGCTTTCTTTCTAGTGGCCATTAGCTCTGCTAAAAGAATCTCAGAACTTCAAGCATTGTCCTCTAAGTGTCCCTATTTGAGTTTACATAGGGATAGAGTAACATTACGTGCCAACCCTTCTTTCCTTCCTTCCTAAGGTGGTGTCAGAATCTAGTATCAACCAATCCATTAATCTGCCAATTTTCTTTCCTAAATTTGCAAACAAAGGTGAGTATATGTTGCATTTATTGGATGCCACAGACAATTATGTATTTACTTATATAGAGCAAAAGAAATTAGGAAGACAGATCAATTATTTTTCTCCTTTGCAGATTCTAATTTGGACAAATCATTTGCAAAGGTAATTTTAGGTAGATGACTGATGAGTTGCATATCATTTTTCTACAAGTTGGGTCTATCCATGGGAACTTCTTCAGTGTTTCTTTCTAGGGCTTCCATGGATGACATATGTGTGACTGCAACTTGGGCCAATCCTCATACCTTTATTACTCATTATGAACTGGAGCTGGTCTCGAGGGGATGAGCAACCTTTGGCTCAGCAGTGCTGAGGAATATCCTTCCTTAGAGTCCACCTGGGATTTTAAGTAGCAGGAGACTCTGTCCCAGCAGTTGAGGACAGAGTGAAAATTGACAACATCAGATAAAGAAGTTTTGTACCCACCATAACATTCCATCTGTGTTGTCCATTTTCATTCTTTCTCAAGGTCCTACCCACCAACCCCCAACATTTTTCACATTTGATTTCTGGAAGAATGAGTGCTTATAAGGACACCACTGTCCCTCCTGTTAAGCTCCATGTATGGCTTATTCTGTCAGGAATAGTATGTTAGTACTTCCTACTTTATGTAAAACAGCAAACAGTATGTGGGGTATGTTAAGGGTTGGTACATTATGGGTAAGGGAGGAGCTCAAGAGCTTTTTGGTGACCACAAGCTAAAGTAATGTCTGAGTCATTGTGAGGATCAGATCCAAACCCAGCAGTTAAGAAACATACATACATAACTTCTTTTTACTGTCCACGTAAGTTCCCATATCCCAAACAAGTAGGCCAGCTCTTGGGGCATGTTGTTAATGTGGTAGTTCCCTGGAATATATGACTTCCCAAAAAGGATACAATAGTGCATTTTTTGGCATTTAGTTTCAATCCATGATTTTAACACCAGTTATTTATTTGGGGCAGACCTGCAGGATGGCTAAGTCATTTGCCTAAAAATCCTCTTGCAACATCTGTTCTTGATGTCAGAAGCAGTCTGCACTGTGTCTGCTGCACATCTAATGATGTATGTGTTGCAGTAAATTGTGTAGTTTTAGTAGTTAGCAAGTCAGCATACACTTAACAGTACTAATATCAGGCTCTTGCCAGCAGGCCCTGAAATGGTTGGCAGTTCCCATCAGTCTCATTATGGGCCTTCCTTTCCTGCATCTGAACTTGTTGGAAGCCCTGATGACACCCCTAAACTAGCTATGAGTGGATCCCACCGTGGCTTCTCCACTGTTCAATAGAGACAGGACCCCACATAAACCATTTAGAGTTGCAGACTTCTATTGTTGCTCTAGTGGCATTGGAGAACAAGGTGTACCTGTATCATTTTCTAATCTTGTCCAATAACTAATACTTTATGTGGTACCTGAAGGCTTGTCTCAAATGATGAGACGTGATGCATCCAGGCAGTGAACTATACATAAAGGTATGTTGCTTTCAGCAGTTCACAGAATTGCAGCGTGAACATATGGTTGTACTTTCTGAGTCACTCTTCCAGTCCTCTGCCAATGCTGAGAATCTTTACAGGCAGCAGTCTTCCAGCAGAGAAACTTTTCAGTGATCAACCTTTTCCCTAATGAAGTCCTTCACCTCTCTTGTTTTTTACAGCAGGACAAGATGGAGGTGGCAGCAGATGCAGCGTCTCTCATGGGATAAGTAGGATTCTCTGCATGCCTTCTCAGCATTCCTTGTGATTCTACATCTCATCATAAAATTCAGAGAACAACAAGCAAAACGCATCAAAATTTGACCTCTGTGGCTTTCTAGTTTCAGGCTTTCAGATTTTTTAGAACAGGAAACCTTCCTGATGATACAAGCCAGTAAAATCTGTCATAGTTTGGTTGACATCTAACTCCACCTTAAGGTACATATTCTTGTTCAGACACCTTAATCTCACTGAACTTAATGGGCAGAATATTAGAATTGAGTGAAAACTCGTAAGAAGCCTTCCATCCAAACAGAAGTGCCCTGTCTGGTAGAACAGGACACCCTGTACCACCCCATTTGATCAGCATATAGAATGCTTCTGAGGTAGACATCTATGTGAATGTTTCATTTATTCTGTGATCAGGATGATGCATATTTCTGCCCATCTTGATCATGTGGCAGGCATGGGTGTGGCCTAGCACAGCTTTCAACAAATTCCTCAAAGGTGTTTTGCATCTGTGCCCTTTTTTGAAGAACACTTTGTCTCCATGGGACTTGAAGTCCTTGACTCAAAGATTTGCTTTTCTGTTTGAAACATCAGTATTGGCAACATTGAAGTTCGTGATTTGGAATATGCTTTGCTTTTTGACCACTGCTTCGGCCATCAGCATCTTAAAAGAGTTTCAGACCCCGTATTTGTTGGGAAACATATCCTGTTTTTATTAAGGTTGTGTGTCCTATAGGACCAACAGAGCTTTCTTGCTGAAATTGTTTTCATTATTGTCCTAAAATCATTTCTACCTTCATCTTCTTTACAGGATTAGAACCTAGGAGAAAGAGCCTTTCAGACACAGACCTGCACCATCATCTCAGACTCTACCTAAAATGAGCATATGCATTCTGGAAGATGTTAACAGCAATTCATTTTATTTCTATGTATGTTTATTCATTATTGCTTTAGGAACTGAGAAGCTTGCAGTGGCTTGGCACACTCTCAACAGGTAGATTGCTAATCATCATCTTTTAACTGTCTTCTAGCTTTTGCTTTCCAAGTGTTTTACTGCTTGGAATTGTTCCCTGTCATAGACCAACTGAGGAGGGTTCCCCTGTTGTCAGATGTAACTGGTGAGTTTTTCTGTATCCAGTGGTATTAATTCCTCCATTGGGCAAGAGCCCATTGGCCCTTTCATTCTCAGATGGAGGTGAGACTTATGTGTTTGAGTGGGCCCATCTACTGATCTCTCAGACTGTCTTCTTCCCCCATACCCTCAGCAGCTTGCATGATCCACTGTAACTGCTATTCGGAGATATCTGCTCACTCCCATGCATGCCAAGTTTTGTGACTAAGTCATTCATTGCTGTGCAGTGTGGGCATACTAGCCTCTTGCTGCAGGTGATATATTTGCAGTTTTGTGAGTGCCACCAACAACGTGAGGCAGGCTGCCTCTGATTGTCAAGCATAGGTGAGTTGCTGTCATTTATTCACTCTTATCGTCCTCTTCATATTATTTCAAGAGCCCTTTCTATTTTATCCCAGTGTATTGTGATCGCCCCTCCATTCAGCTGTTGCTGTTAGAGTTCCCTGTAAGTCAAGCAAGCATGTATTTTTTTGTCTGTGTAATAGTGTGGATAATTTTTCTTGATTTGCATACAACGTGCTTGCACTTTCTCAGTAGTTTTTGTGGAGTGGTGGGCTTAGGGACCACATATGTTGTCCTCGCCCAGCATGAATGTGTTCTTGGTGCTGCTGCTTCCATGCTCACGTAAAAGCAGAAGCTTTGTAGAAAAATAGCCATACTGTGATAAGAAAAAGGGATATTGCCATTCATAGATCTTCTAAAGAAGGCCTCCATATAGATCAAGTGATATAAGACTGTATATGTTATTTCCTTAATTGACTGTCTTTGTTCCACAGGTAAGGAACAGATAAACTTCATGACTCTTAGTTAGATGGTCCATACAAGTGGCATTTTCTGGCACAGTTTGTGACAGCTTTGTATGCCAGATTTCCAAATAATTTCCAGATGGCTGCATTCCCTTCTTGTCCACGTGATTATCATTGCTGACTGTATTATAAGCAACATATGTGGTACAATGGACTTCTTCCTTAAATGTTGTTCCTCACTGTATGACTCTTTCAGTCATTTCCTGAAGTAGATAAGCAAAACAAATCACCCCACGGCAAACGTATCACTGCTGACAGACAGCACAAGTAAAAACAGCAAACAATATCCGGAAATACGATTCACAGTGAGCATATACTAAAAACTTTAACTTCTAATATTTAAAGTAGGTAAGCGCTTTTACCACCATACCGGTGGTTTCTTCAGACCTTTACAATCACAGAAGCAGTATAATACAGATTTTAAATAAAACCAACCATTAGTAACGCTAATCACTGTTTCAAACTCCCAAGACAAAACTTCCCCTTCCGTATGCGTAAAAATGCAATGACATCACTAGGAGCACAAAGACTCCTGAAGTAAATAAATCTTTAATGCAGGAGAGAGACCAGGCAGAAAAAAAAAAACAGCACTACAGTGTTCAGAAAGGCTGTAATAGTTTTAAAACTTGTTATATTGAAAATCATTTGTGTAAATAGTTTTAGTTTTGGATCTAGTTTGTTCCATTGCTGTCGTTTTAGGTACAGCATTGTACATTTTGTTGATTGCATAACTGTTGGTTTCATTTTTTTTTAAGGTTGACAAAACTTTCTGTTATTAGCACACTGTGATTTAGTTTAAAATACATTTTTTTCTGATTGAATTTTGTGCCCATCAGCAAACAATATGAATATATTCTTTCTCCATGTATTTGCGCCTTGTTTCAGTTTTATCTGCACATTAAGTGCTTCTTGTTTCCACATACATTATTTGTTCCCTCTAGTCAGATTTCCATTAACCTCCACACGTTTAAAATCATTTTTTTTTTTATTTGTATTTACTTGACAGGTGAAGTGGTCCAAGGACCATTTTCAGATGTGGCCTGGGGAGAAAATCATGCAGTATAAGATTGCACATAAAATGACAATGAATATTATAGACCCATATCCTGGCTTTGTAATGTTATGGTACATGTTTAGCTGTATGCATTCTACTACTAAGCACAGGCATTTACATATACACATACTGACATGTCATGTATGGTCATAATGATACACGCTGAATTTTTTATCCCTTCTTTACAGTCTGATTACTAACATGCTCTCCTTCAAGTGTACTCATACCTCATCACCTTCACCTTTTTGTCTTCTTTTTCCTGAACATCTCCTGCCCTAGCATTCCATACCCTGTAAATTAAAGGACTGCAGATCAAATGTATGAGTCTTCAGTCTGCTTTTCATGCACTCTCATTCCTCCTGTGTTGTGCCTAAACTTTCTGAACACTCTAGTACTGTTTTCCCTACCTCATCTGTCTCCTGTTTCTTTACATCTCTCCAGTTTTTGCAGTGAAGCTTTTACGTAGTCTGTGAGGGCAAGACCACCACTCTTTCTGACTTCTACCATCGCTTTTCTGCTCTCCTTCTACTCCAGCAGGCACATCTCCTATGTGTTCTGTGTTTTTTCTTCGACCTTCCTAAATTGCTTTTCTTTTCACATTCTTAAAACATAAGTATCTTTCTTGTATTTCCTTCTTTCCTTACATCTCCACCAGTGCCCGTACTCCCTCACTTTCTTATCTTGTCTAACATGTAATATTAGTTTCATAGTTTAGTACTATGCTATCTGCCCTGGGGCATTTGTAAGCCTAGCCATAGTGATGTGGCTTTCGCCACCCCATGAAATGGTACAAAGATGCACAGAATAGATTTAGAATACTGTGCCTCTGTCTAGTAGTGACACAGTGAAGGTTCCCTTATATAATAGAATTAGTTTACTGTGCCCCTGTCTAGTAGTGACACAGATGTGACCCCTGGGGTAAACTTACGATCTCCCATCCACTCATCAAGATTTCTCTTGAAGAGAGTCAGTGAGGGGCTCTGCCTAACATGAACTGGGATCTTGTTCCAGAGCATGGGAAGCCTCTGGGTTATGAATCTATCCCTCCAGCATGTCCTATTCATACTTGTGCCAAGGTTTAAGTCTTTAGCTCTCGTGGTCCTGATGGATTTGGATTTTTTGAGGTGGAGCATGTCCATCAGTTCCTGATTGGACATGGCCTTGTATGTCAGGCAGAGATCACCTCTGAGCAGGCGGTATGCTAATGAATAGAGCTGGAGTTTCTTTAGACTGGCAGAATAAGACATATGTTGGAGACCCTTGATCCTCTTGGTGAGGTACTTTTGTGGTCTCTCCAGCTGTTGCAAATGCCGGGTGAGGTACATACCAAATGGGGCATTGTACTCAATCATGGGTCTGATGAGGGAGGAGTATAGGGGTACAATGACATCCTTGGATCTGGATGTGAATCCCTTCATGATAAGGTGTGCAAGGTAGAATGTTTTTCTAACCACTTTGGCAACGTGAGGTCGCTGTCGACTTGGGTCCCTAGGTCTCCGATTACTTTTTCCGTACTCAGTGGGTTTGTCAATGAATTACATACATTTGCTGATTCCAGATAATCCCCATCCTTCTCGGCTCTTGGCATTTCTGCACAACCTCCTTTTGTTCTCCATCCTGCCAGTCATCATAACAACCTTTTCTCTCCCCCATATCTTTTTTGTCTTTAACATATCTTGCCTGCAAGGCAGACCTTCATTGATTACTTTCCCTGAGGGGAGGCACGTTCCCAAGAGAGGAGTAGTTCTCTGACATTGTGTCATTGAGTACAGTGATGGGAAGCAGGGAAAACAAGAGGCTAGAGCATTAAAAATAAAAGCCTTCTTCCCAGCAGAAACAGCTGCCAACATGACTCCTCAGGATACCCTTAAGTTCCATACTGGCTCCTGCCTGGAATCGGAAGAAAGTCAGAGAAGAGAAGGGAAGGGTTGGCAGATCTAGCAGTGGATGTGGGCACTGGAATGGTCAGATGATGTGAAGCTATAGCAAGGGGGGGAAACATATCCTGCCTTCTACCTTTCTCTGTGATGATTCTAGCTGTTAATCTCCCTTCCACCCTCTCCAGCATTAGCTGTTTTGCCCAGCTTCTCTCACGACTTTCCTTGTCCTTCACTAATCTGTGTTCTTCATCTTCATCTTAAATGTTCTTCTACTCATAATGTCCACTTGAGCTATTGTCTAGCACCCTACTTATGGCATTTATTCTATAGCTCCTTGTCCACATTTTGTCTCAGTATTTCTTCTACCAAGTTTGCTCCTCTTTCTAATCTTCATCCCTTATTCATTATCATCTCCATATCTATTCTGATTTCTTTTTCTCTGCTTTCTAGCTGGATTCCATATCTGTCCTTTCTCATATTTCTTGGACCTCCCTTTAATTAAGTATTACTGCACGTTAAATATAATCACGTGCAGCAGAATATGACATTCACCATCCCTGTGGACCCTGCTTTGGCTCCCAACTGAAATTTCGGCAGTTGTAATGCTGAGTGCAGACACACCAAACAGATGACTGAAACTCCAGGAGAAGAGTGAATCTTGAACATCGCATCTTCTCTTTAAACTATTTTATTGTGGGGCGGGGTCACCCCTAGAATGTATATATGCCTACTCTGAGATTGCCATACCTCAGAGAAAAGGGAATATTCTGGGAGATGGACCTCTCGGATTTAATAAACGTAACTTCATTTTTTCGGCCATTCATTCTCCATGTTTCGGGACTCACTCTAGCAAGTCTCAGCATTACAGATGGTTACCCCCTGCTTCATCTCATTCTTTCCTTCAATACCCCCCCTCCAATAAACAAATCATAATTGTGGCTTTTCTGTTGTTTGGTGGTTGCACTTCCTGGGAATAGTCCTTCCCTAGTGTGCCAGACTTGGCAATCATTACTTTTAGTATTCACCTCTAATAGTTGCATTTTTGTCCTTTCACCTTCATCATCAATCCTTTTATTTGCCCCCCAAAGTTATAGTAGCTTGTATTTTGTGTTGGCATCCACTGCAGTGCCCCAGACTTCCAGATATGTATTTTTAATTCCCTGTTTTTTTTTCAAATCCTGTCTGTGTTTTCTTTCCTTGTTCTCCACCTAACTCCAGTAACTTAACTTTCATCTCTGTGCATTCTGGTCCTTATCCTTAACAACTTTCAGTGTTCCTTTCATGCTAGCAAAATACAACTGTCAAGAAAAAAAGTGGTAGAAAGCGTTCCCCATGTTGCTGTGACATTCCAATCTCCTGCTTCAAACCCTACTTACCTTCTTGTTACCAGTTCCGTAAATAAAAAGAGCAACCTTGTTGGCAAGCATTACCACTGCCTAAAGCTGCACTGTTGTAAACTGTTGGCTGCTGGGCTTCATCTTTATCACTGACTTATAGAGTGCGACATTTATTGACTTTCTAAGTCTGTTTTTCTGCCACTGCCTTCTCTCATAATCTCCTAAGAATAGCCACTTGTCTGAATTAAAAGCTTCTTTGTTTCAACTAAGTTCACACCTATCTCCTCAATATACAATTTCTACCATATTAACAAAGACCACTTGTCTCAATTAAAATCTTCTTTTTATCAGTTAAGACCACCCCTTCCTCCTTAATCTGTTATTTTCTACATCATCAACAAAACATTCTGACTTGCAGCTATTTTTCTCTTGCATACCCTAACCTTTAGAAGGCCTGCTTGCCAAGCCGGCACCATTTCTGGCAAAATTCCATCCAACTTGCTACTCAGACCCTTGCTGTCATTTGTATGTTTACCAATATCTGAGATATTTGGCATAAAAGTTCACTGGCTCCTTGATTTCTTCTTCTTTTTGGTAGTACTATATGCAAGTCCTCTTCATATTGATCTTGGTGTCTTCCATTCACTACAACACACATTGAACACTCTCACCAGTTCCTTCATCACTTAATTTTCACCACCTTGTGCAATTCTTGCAACCACTTGTAATGGTGTCTTATCTACCTTTATTTTTCCTATTCTCAATATGCCTGTCAGTCATTTCCAGGCAACTTTCTTAAAATAAGTACTGAGCTTAGGAACCTTGTTTCTGAACTCCTCTACCCTGTCTTGATTGTATTAATTGTATTGTGAATTCAAAAAGATTTAATTTATTTTGGCAGATATTTTTTCCAAAGTCTGTGCTGTCCCCTGCAAAGATTATAAAGACGTGTGGCTGCAAAAAACATATTCTGCCTTAGAACTACCATTTGAACTACCTGTTCTGAATGTGAGGAAAGAAATTACCAAGTTTCTACTTATGAGCACTGTGCTACCTGTAATAAAACCTTACTCCATCAGTCCTACAGTCTTTGGGCCTTCTTAGAATGTAAAATGATAGTGATGATAAGGTAAGTGGCATCACCCCCTCCCTCAGCCAAAGAATGGTTGACCAGTAGCCTTAACACACAAAAAAAAATCTCACAGGAGATAAATAAGTTAATAATCAAAGACCCAGTGGCCTGTGACTATGAGACCATAATAACCCCAGCAGTCCCTGGTGGAATACAGTATAAGCTTCCCTTTTCTTTCCATAGATGCACATGCAGATACAGGTCCCCTTGTGCCCACAGTAAACTCTGTCCAGGTTGAGTTTTAGTCTGCATCACAGAAACTGTTCTCCTTGCAGGATATCCTGTGTCAGGTCCCCTACTGTTTCACAACTTAGCAGACAAACATAGGATCAGCAACAACAAAAAAACAAAAATCACACCCTCTTTAATACCACAAGGACATGCATCTGTTTTACAGGTTCCTGATCCAGTTAGAACCTTTTTGACTGTAGGAGGTTCACCACAGAATATGTGTCATGTAGTTTTGTCCCCAGGTACCTAGTGGGTTAGGAGATAGTTAAAGGTTATGTGGGGTGGGGGTATTGTCTCCTCCAAACACATGGATTCTGGCATGGATGAAGCACACTGACAGCACTGTGGTTCCTAACTGATGACATCATACAAAGCTCTGATACTGGCCTCCTTACAGGTGCCCTGTTGATAGACCTAACAAAGACATTTAAACTCATTCACCACTATACTGTCAAACACAAACTAATTGAAAATGGTATCAGTCGAGATGGCACTGCCTGGTATAAAGTCTTCCTCACTGGCAGACACTCCAGAGTTAAAACAGGATCCTCCCAGTCAGGATCTGCACCTGTTATCAAAGGCGTATCACAAGGATAAATTCTGGTCCCCGTCCTCTTCTCCATATTCATTAACAAGCTTCCTTGGGACATCCCCAGTCTCCCACTGAATCCTGTATGCTGATGACATGGTTGTTTACCAAGCAGGTCACTCTTACACCAACATTTAGTGCCAACTGCAGTCGGACTTAAGCGAGCTGCACCACTGGCTCATAAACATAAACTACTTCTAAATCCCACCAAGACCAAAACTATGCTGTTTGAAACTCCACAGAAAATTCACAATGCACCTGACTCTTCAACAGTCTTTGGCTTACACAACCATTCAGTAGAGACAACCTCCACCTTCAGATACATATAATTGTGGCTTGATTAGTCACTAAACTTCCATTTCCAGCTAGACAAAGCGAGAGCCAAAATAAACTCCCTGCTCTTCTGAGCCAAAATGATCTCCCCTTTTCTATCCCAACCAGCCAGAACAGCCATTGGCAAAGGAGTTCTCCTTTCTCAGCTTGAATGTGGGCTTCTAATACTTGTTTCTGCCACCAACAAAAACATTGTCACACTCCAGACCATGTGTAACAGCATCTGCCCATTCATTACACTTGCCTGTCTGTGAACATCACTGTACCACCCTTGAAAACGCCAAATGGCTACCCATAAAACAGCGATCTTATCTACTTTTAGGATCCCAACTCTACAAAATACTGCAACCCCACGTGTGTTTACTCCCCCTGCAACTAGACTTCATGTAAAAACCTCTTCATACAACCTGAAACACTACTCACAAGCCACACCAACTCTCATTACCCCTAAAACCAAACTCCATAACACTGCACATGCTTTCTTCTCTCAAGCACCCACACGTTTGGCAAGCTCTCTCCATCAACATAAATGAAATCAGCACTTATTCCTAATTCAGAATGCAACTCAAAAAGCATCTCTTCATCTAAGACAAATGCTCCTGCTTCAACATAGGACATATCACCTAACTAATCAAGCCACAATTATATGTATCTGAAGGTGGAGGTTGTCTCTACTGAATGGTTGTGTTTTTTTTTGGTTCTGCCATATTAACTGCATCTACTGTTAAGAGTGAATTCTATACTGACAATTTACTTTGAATTGTTAGAATTTATCCTGTAAATCAGTCTGTTTTTGCTTGTATTTTTTGTATTGATTTTGTTTATATGCTTAACTCACAGAAATTTGTTAATTTAGCTGTATTTACCTAGGAGCTTTTCTCCCCGGGCCTCTACTGAAAATGGACATGTATCCAGTTAGACTAGCCCGGTAAACAAATGTAAAATAAATAAATAAATAAACTATCCCCTTTCCAAGTCTCTTTTCTTCTCTCAAGATTCACTGAATATTGACCCACTTTAGAAACTAATGTATATCCTGTGCATTGCACTGTGCTTGTTCACTACAATTTATAGATACATTTTTTCTATATAATTAGTTTGAACTATTTTGTTACAGGTTATATTTCTGTATTTTTTGTATGTGAAATGTTTTGCATTTCAGCTGGTCTGAGCCTGATTGGGTCAGTAATGATTAGTGCATTACCCTGCTAAACAAATATAAATAAATAACCAAACACATCAATAAATAAAGCAGTCCCACTGTGTCCTTGTGAGTCTTGTCCATGCTAATGTGCGTCTGACAATTACTGTTGAATGCACCAAGCAGCAACACTTTCATTCTGTGATTCCATCCCATTATTACAGTAAGGGGCCAGGTAGCACCAGTGATATAATGTCAGGCCAACCCACTACTACAGTCTACACTCAACCCATTATTATTAAAGGTACCAAACAGCATCACATCTGTTCCCTGAGTCTGGCTCACTAGTATGAGGAGTAGTGATCAGACACCATGACAAGTACTGAATCAGTACTAGTACCGCTTGTGAATCAAACCCACAATTATAACCAGTACTAGGCAGGCCATCAGCACTGATGTGCTACGAGTCTAGTCTACAGTTATAACTAGTACCAGTACCACTGCTCCACTGTCAGTTCCATTCATTATAACACCATTGACAAACTGCATTCTGTGTCATGGTGATGCATACTCCTTCCTGTAACAAAGCACAGATTAATATTACTATTACACTGGAAGTTCGGCCCAAATCTTCACAGGCTGAACAGTACAACTGCTGTGCTCTGAGTTCATTCCATGAGTACAGCTGGTGTTAGTATGCATGATCATAACTGATATGACCTGCCCCACCTCAGCATTGTGAGTTCTACCAAAACTGCTCCAGAAAGTGACCTACAAACTCTTTGTAATGCAAGTGTAAATGATGATTTCATGTTTTAGTTAGTATCATTGTTTTACTTTCAGTCCAGCCCACAATCATCAAAGATATAGGAAAAAAATGTTGGCACTGCAAGTACAGCCCGTGATCATCAGAGATGCCAGAAAGCACCACTACTGCACTGTGATTCTAATCAAATACCATCAGACATGCAGCAAAATCACTGCGAGGCCAGCTAAAGAAAAACAACTTGTTCAAGTGAAATTCTTTGATTTCCTGGATATACTTTGAGCCTTTACTAGACTGATTCCAAAATACTTAAGACAGTGCTACTGAGGCTATCCACTGAGACACTTTTATGTACAATACTGTCTGCACCCCTACAGAATTCTTTTTTTTAAACATTTTATTGAATTATTACTTTAGACATAGGCAAACCTGCATTTATATAACAGAAGACAAACCATGTTAACATGTTCACAGTTACAAACATATATTTCATACATTATTTTATACAATTATCATCAATCCAGCATTACATAAATTGTTCAATTCCTGCCTTCCCTTAAACCTCTCTCCTCCTCCTCCAAAACATAGTTCTGCATGTATTGTTCCCACAATTTCCATTTTTTGTAGTTTGCTTCTACCCTTTTCTAAAGCTTCCCGCTTCTGGTTCTTTTATCCCTGTTACAGTAGCACTACAAATACAGTTGTTTAGACTGTGATTTCCATTTTGTAGTAACTGTTTTTTTGGTAGCCACTAGAATTAAACTTAACAAGGTCTTACTATGTCTAGACATTTCTGATCTTGTGTCCCAGCTCAAAAACACATTTCCTTAGTTGCACCATTTTCTCACCTAATATTTCTGACAGAGTACTCTGTAGGGATTTTTTAAAGTCTGTCAACTCATTACAATCTCAAAACATATGTCCACATTTACCTCTT
This sequence comes from Protopterus annectens, assembly GCF_019279795.1. Lineage (NCBI taxonomy): Eukaryota > Metazoa > Chordata > Ceratodontiformes > Protopteridae > Protopterus > Protopterus annectens. The sequence goes on from NC_056725.1 coordinate 1,585,261,781, forward strand.
TCTTCCCCATCACACCTCCATTTGCCATCTACATGAGGAGAAATTCTTTGGAGCCTGCTTTGGGTATAAAATACTTATGCAAACACTTCCAAGCAAAAATCCTAAGTCTTCTAGACTTTGTTGCATTTTTGGGAGCCATACATATGTTCTGTTCTCCCATTGTTTCTTTGTGAATTGCTTATCTATTCTCTCTTTTCTAACCTCCTGTGATTGATTTCTATAGTTATCTTGCAATGTTTTATATGCCTTACTAATTATCCCATTTTAACAGCAGATTTTATTCTAGATTCCGCTAAAAGCTGTACCAGAGCAGGTCTTTCACTTAGGATTCGCCTGTTCCTTTCTTTTTGTCTCTACTCTACAATTCTTGATGGGGAGGCAGTATGTAGCCTGCAATCCAGATGTCTTCTTGGTCTCTTTCCATTTTATTACTTTTCCCTCTCTGGTTATTTGTTCCCAGCACCTTGGTTCCTTCCAGTTTTCTCCAGTAAATTTCAGCCTTCCCTTGCCTATTCTCTGTACCCCTGGTTGAAGTCATCACTATTGGCACAATCTTCTTTCTCCAGTCTCGTGTTGGCTTAGTTCTTAGAATACTTTCTGCTACTTTACGAATGTAATATTCTGTATGGCTGTTATTTTCCTTAAGGATCCACATCCAAAGTTCCACTCTTTTTATTTCTTGAATTCCCCCCACTTCCTCATCATTCCTTTCCATTTTGTTTTTAATTTTATCTTTATACTTGTGTTACATATATGAGCATTAACTGTATAGCTGTAAATGTCCCTTCAAGTCAGTTAATCCTAAACCACCTTATTCTATTGGAAGGTTCAACTTATCCCGCTTGACCCTTGTCCTCTTCCCCTTCCAGATAAAATCTTTGAATGCTTTCTGGTTGATCTATATATAAAACTAAAAGGGCTAAAAACAGTTTCACTGCTTTTATCTTGCTATCTGTATCCATAAACAATAGATTCCAATTTCTCAGTTTTTGTATTAACATATTCTTAGCAGCCATAATAGAATCTTTTTTACTCATACTCCCAAATACTTCATTTTATCTTTCTAATCTCATGCATGTTATCTAGATACTCACTTTCTCTTTAGCACTATACAGTTGTGCCTCTTCTAGTTAAGTGATATTCCACTTATTCTGCAATACTTGTCCTTTTATCTTAGTTGTTATTGGATGTATGTCAAAGCTTTTGATTAAGTTTACATGATGTCCGTCTATTCATATGCTGCTGTATCCATAACATAAGGGAATCTGCCTCTGGCTGACTCGCACACGTCCAGCCATTTTACAAAGGATAAATGCTAGTGTAAAGGAGAGTGTGACATCCTGTGTCTCTCACTGCAGACGTTGGTCATTAACAGACATCTAGTACAAAACGGACGTCAACAATCACCTACCTCAGAACGTTTTTGCTGCCTATATGACTGCCAGCTCTGGTCATCGCTCCTTTGGAAAAGTGAATTTGTCCTGTCCAACTTCAGATAATTACCCCATAGGGGTTTTTGATTACCTTTTTGCTACTGTTTTGGGTTTTTCATGTCAGGTAGAAAGGGCAGGTGTAGGTGTGGAAGGCAGATTACCCATAGATTCGCATGAGCTCTGCCTGTTTTATTTAGGTCAAGAACACAACCACACTTCTTGTGATACTTGTCAGATCTTCGCCCCCAAAACCCTTTGAAGTCGCCCTGCAGCTTTAAATTTTTACTTAGAGAACCAACTAATAACCACAATAAAGGAGAAAAAGGTGCAGTTGCAGCTTAGAAAACAGTTATCCACAGCTCAGTGGAACTCCAGAAGACAGGAAACAGTTGATGGACTTAACACAGTTTTAATGCAATAAGAAAGCACAACACATAAACGATACTCCTTAGAAATACGTTTTCGTCCTCAACTTCATCAGATACAATTAAAAAAACTAAATTACATGCCTTAAATACTTCAATTAAATATGAATTCACCAGTAAAAACAATATATCACTAAAATTAACATTTCATAGGCTTTACCCACAATCCTTTTCACCTCCACTAACATAAATAACTTTATTTACAACAACAATTCTACACTTTAAAAAATTCTGTTTAATACAATTCATGATGTAAAATAACCCCTGTAGCTGCTTACATCAATAAATGTTAAAACAGTCTCTCTCCTTAAGGGTAATAAATCATAAAAAATACTTGATATACAGTTTGTGAAATTCATGACATCCTATGTGTGTGCCCTCTACTGGCTCTAAAACTCAGAACTGCTTCACATTTAAAATAATTACAGAATCTCATTATGCAGGGACTCAACACAATAAAATGCCGCTGTCAGCTTTAAAACTGGGGCCAGGGACAAACCATCATTTAGACCAGGGAACCTACTGGCTTCTAAAAACATCTGCCAGTAAAGTTCCATGTATTCAATTTTGGTCTCCCACATAACAACCCTCATATCTCTTGGGACCTCCTCAAGTACAAAAAAACAAAACTTTCCTTTTCCACATTCTATACTTTGTCTATATAATGCATTGTTAACATTTCTGTTACTTATGGCATTCAAATGTTCATATATTCTCCTTTTCAGCTTCCTCTCGGTTTTTCCTACATAGAATGCCTTGCACTCACGTAGGGCAAGGTATACAACCCCGCTGGTCTCACAGTTACTGTAGCTCCTTGGCATAAGGGTTCTATTTCTGGAATCCAGGTGGACTAGTTCAGTATTCATAATGAAAGGGCATTGCGCACATCTCCCACATTTGAATGTCCCTTTCTTGTTTCTAGTTCCACCCCCTTTACAGTCATAGTATCCTTCCAAAACATTTTTGATACTTGTTCCCTTCTTATAGACACATTTAAAAGGGGTTTTAAAGTCTAATTTAAGATCACTAATTCTACTGAATCTAGTCCATTCCCTTTTGATGGTTATGCATACAGCATTGGCATCCCCACTAAAATCAGTGATGAATGCCGAACCAGAGTTCCCCTCATTCTTATTTTCTTTCAAACTTAAATGATCACGCCCCAGGGCTACTTTCGGGAATTCCCAATATTGGGGCATATTTGCCTGTCCTCTCACTTAGCCACCTCCTGTTTCACTTGGGTAATTAAAGTTTCTGGTATCCACGTTCACAAAACATCCCATGTAACACATCACATTCCTTTCTAAATTCTTCATCATTCGAAGTCATTCTTCTAATTCTTACAAATTGCCATTTTATAATACCTTTCTTCTGATGGAAAGGATGGGTACTAGCATAATGTAGAATAGAATTAGAGTATGTCTTCTTCCAGTATACCCTTGAATTAAATTTATTACCTTCCTTGTAAATAGTAACATCTAAATATGCAATTTCTTTATGGCCAATATTGTACGTAAACCTTAAAAATTCAGTTGATTCGGAAATGTACTGATAAAATTCCATGAGTGTTTGAAATGTTCCTTTCCAAAAGATACAAATATCATCTAAAAACCGTTTGTAAAATACCCAACAATCCTTATATATACTGTTCAAAGCAAACTTCTTCTCCCACACCATTAGTATCAGGTTGGCTTAGATAGGGGCACAACTTGCCCCCCATTGCCACTCCACTGGTCTGCTGAAAAAATTCTTCCTGAAAGAAAATGTAATTATTTTTTTAAATCAATTCCATCAATTGCATACAAATATGAATCTTATCAGGGTTTAAATGTGTGTCTTCTCTTAGGTATTCCAATAGCATGAGGTATTGAACCAAATAAATCCAGAACGTCGATAGTGATGAAAATTAAATCCTCACTTAAAATTTCTTGCTTAATACTCCTTATAAAATCCCACGAGTCCTTCAACAACATCTCATTTGTCATTACCAAATGTTTAAGTTGTCCATCCAAGTACCTTGCCAAAGGGGGTGTAACAGATCCCTCTGCAGCCACAATCAGCCTTAGGGGCGGGTCATGGACATTTTTATGGGTTTTTGGTATTCCAAATGGAGAAGGAACTCATGGGCATGGATTGTACAAAAATTCAAACAGCTTCCTATCTATAAAACCTTCCAATAATAAGTCATATAAAGCCATGTATATCTTTTTGTAGGTTATGTTAATTTCATTAGTAGAGACTTGGGAATATTTATTCTCATCATATAAGCATTCCAAAATTTTTGCCTCATACATCACATTATTCATTAAAACAACCCCCCCCCCCCCCCCCGTCAGGCTTCCTAACTCTTAGTTGCTGGTTATTCTTCAGTTCAACTAAAGTCTCCTTTTCCACCTGAGTTCAGTTAGAGGGAAACCTGTTTTTACTCATCATTGCCCTGAGTTCATGTTCAATAGAATTTTCTAGATTTTTCAACTGAGGATGTAGGGATGGGTTATAGACACTTCTTTTTGTAAACTCGTGTCACTATCCCTCATTCCCATTCTCTCATCAAAGACCAATTGAAAGTTAATTTTTCTGAAGAACAGTTTAACATCAATAATTGCCTTACTCAAGTCACATTTTCTGGTCAGAACAAAATTCAACCCCTTAGAGAGGAGTTGAAAGTGTCATGTTTCCACTTCCACTTCACTGTACTTGAAAATATTGAATCCTTGGTAGGAATTTTTAAAACCCTCCTTCACTATACCAGAATTCAGCCTATTTTCACTCAAAATCTCCCTCTGCCCCTGCCTCTCCTCTTTCTCGCATCCCTTTGCTTGCTGGCATGCAGGTTATAAGTTCCATATCCTTTCTGACCTCTGGAGGGGGGGATATGCTAAAGGGTCATTCAGTGGTGGCAGGTAGTCATAGGTACTATCAACATTTTCCCCTGTATTCATATCATGAATATTTTCCTGTTCCTCCATTTCTCCCCCTGAGGGACTCAAGTTTTCTCCAGAAACATGGTTGTTGACAGACCTAGGTCTAGGGTAGTGACTTTTTTATGAGTATTCCTGCCTATCTTTATCTGTCTTTTTTTCTGAATATATAATGTGAAGTTGTTCAGTCTCGCCGTTCATTCATCACTGATGGGTTCAGAGCCGATCCTCGGCTCCGACACGGCCGACTAGCAAGCTCAAAGTTCTCCAGTAGCTCGAGACCCCACCCCTTATCCCACAATGCACTGCTGGAATTACCTCAGATCTAGTTTGCCACGGCACGGATCTCTTGGTTTCCAGCGTTGCTCGAGACTTTATTGGGAGTTTTTCAACTTCAGCAAGTTATATTTTCAATTTTTATATATCCTTGATCTAGTTTTACTAATAGCTATTACTAGCTAGTAGAGTAGTAGTTGTTTTTTTGTGTTCATACCCCTTTCCTCAGTATAATCTATCTTTGCCTTCGGCCCTTTGGCCTTAGGATCCCTTTCTTTAGTTATTAGTCAGTGTTCCCTGTTGGGACTATTGTTATTGGATTACGTAATCCTGTTTATATTGATATAGTTTGGGCTGTGTGTGTTGGTGTGAGTTAGTTAGTTAGTTAGTTAGTTAGTTAGTTAGTTAGTTAAAGTAGCTCATAGTTAAATAGTGTGTTTCAGTTGTGGAAATGTCTGAAGAAAAAGACAAACATCCAAAGTCTGGGTTTAAAAAATGCCCAGACTGTGGACAGAAAATGTCAGTCACGGATGCCCATGTGCAGTGTGTTTACTATTTGGGTGAGGTGCACCTGCAAGAGTCTTGTAGTATCTGTCACTCCTTTTCCACCAAAGTGCTAGCAGAAAGGAAGAGGAAGTTAATCGATAGGGGTATCATCAAACACCCTTTTTCTGAGGCATTGTCTGACCAGGATGGAGCCAGTAAATCATCCAAATCATCCTCTGATTCTAGGCCTAAAAAAGGAAAAAGATCAGAAAGTGTGGTGACTTCGGCTCCACTGCCTTCGGAGCCGACAGTCTGTTCTTTTCGGAACCGGGACACTGCTCTGGAACCGGTTGCCGAAAAACCTCCATCCATATTGCTCCAGTCGGCCCCATCTGTTCACTTTTCCAGGTCCTCTTTCAGCCTGTCTGATCTGGATATGCAACGGCTGGTTCAGAAACTCTTAAAGGCACCAGGCCTGGCTAAATTGCTGTCAGCTCAGACCCAACCGTCGGAGCTGAAGACCACTACTCTTGAACTGTCTGCTGCTCCTCCGAGCCATACCGAACTTTTGGAGCCGGAGGAGGCCGACCTGATGATTATGGATCCCTTGGAGCCGACATCTGCTCAGACGTTCTCGACGCCGACCGGGGACTCTAGGAGCCAACACTCTCCAGTCGGGTCCGGGGAGAATAGCCGCATCGACTTTTCGGTGCCAACTCTTTCTCTCAGGGCCTCAGCTCAGGTGAGCTCGGCTCCTACCTCGGGCTCAGAGCCCACAGCTTTGGTGCGGGAGGAGATTGCGGCTCTGTCGGAGCCATCGACTCCTTCGCATCGGAGCCAAGGTGTATAAGAAGCCATGAGGCGAGTGTTGTCTCCTAAGACCTCCTCATCTCAAGGTCTGGCCTCTTCTTCCCCTAAAGTGCCTGTGTCAGTTTCTGTCTCCTCCGGTCATCCCAAGCGTAGAGACTCTGATCCTCAGGTAGCCCCACAGGGCACTCCCTGCTCTTATGAGAACTCTCCAGAAGTTCCCCTTGAAGAGGTTCCCAGGAAGAGATTATGCAAGAGGAGGCATTTGGACTCCCCCCAGGAGTCTCTCACATCGGACACCGACCTGGATGAATCAGAAGGATCCCCTAGATCCTCCTCTGAGGACATCTCCTTTGCGGAGATTCTTGATATTCTTAGGCAGAGAGGTGATTGGCAGTCCAAGAGCCCTACTGAGGACGAGTCGGTTCTCCTGAAGGCGTTTGGGTCTCAACTTTCCACCTCTTGGGTATCTCTGCCCTACGATGAGCTTATGGATCTTGTCTCTCGTAGGGAGTAGGAGTCTCCAGAATCTATGGAACCTGTTCCTAGGAGGCCTAATAAGTTTATTTCTGCCACTGTGGATAAGTCCTTTTTGACCAAGGGAGTCCCTGTTGATGCCATGGTGGTGGCAGCAGCCACCAAAAAGGAAATGTCTGAGAATTCCTCATCTATCTGTCCTCCTAACAGAGAATCTAGGATCATGGTTAGATATGGGAAACGCATGTTCAGTTCATTTCAGTGACTTTCTCACTCAGATCACTGAACTACTTGACACATTTTACCAGACTGCAGAGAGGTCTCCTTAAGGAGTTGGGAGATGCTCTTCAGGGTGCTGTAGCTTTGAGTGTATCCGACAAGATTGCCACTCAGCTCTCTACCCTCAATTCGATAGTCAACTCATCCATGCGCCTCATATCATACGCAGCTGATGGTTCGAGTAGAGCCGCAGGTACAGGAATCGCTCTTCGGAGGCATGCATGGATGCGACTTTGTTCCTTCGCGGAACCCTTCAAGTCTTCCTTTACTAATACCCCATTTGTCGGCTCATCTTTGTTTGGGCCAAAGGTGAAGGAGACTTTTTCCAGGTGTGAGCAAGAAGGAAAGACTCTGTCTGCCATCGGAGTCCATTTTACCACCCCCACTCGACCCTTTCCCAAAGGTCAGAGGGGAGGAAAGATGTGGTTCCGGAAAGCCCAAGTAGCCTTTCAAGACACACATGGAGAGCCCCCCTCCAGAGGCAGAGGAGGGGGTTTAAATGGAAGATGCCGCATCTGCAACACCAGGGTGACAGAGATCACTCCTCTGGTCAATCCTACCAGCGCTCCTGAAGGGAGGCCTGGCTGTTCTACTCTGGAGGCAGTCGGGGTTCGCTTATCATTGTACCCGAAAGCCTGGCTAAATATAACAAATGACAGTTGGGTACAAAATATAATTTCCAGAGAGGGTATTTCATACCATTCTCCACCCACTCTCTTCCCGTCAAAATAATCCCGGACGTTCCACCCAGTCACATGGGACAAGCAGCAATAGATGTACGTCAATTGCTAGAAAAGAGTCATCCAGCCAGTCCCGGCAGACCGGAAAGGATTTGGAACTTACTAAAGATTCTCTTTGGTTCCAAAGAAAACAGGGGACTGGAGACCCATTTTGGATCTCAGCAGACTCAACCAATTGTAAGAAAAGAGAAGTTCTGAATGGTCACGCTACAGTCCATACCCCGTTTCTGAGGAAAGACAATTGGATGTGCTCAATCGAGCTCAAGGATGCGTACTACCACTTAAAGATGGCCAGACCATCCAAAGATCACCTGCGTTTCTGGCTGGAAGCCAATCATTATCAATTCCAAGCTCTGCCCTTTGGTCTCACTACAGCCCCCAGAGTGTTCACCAAGTGCATGGCAGTAGTCACGGCTCACCTGAGGCATCTAGGATTCCAGGTGTTTCTGTATTTAGACGACTAGCTCCTTACCTCCACCACCAGGCATCAACTTCTTCAAGCGAGAAAGGCTACTCTTGACACTCTGCAATCGGCTAGGCTTTACAGTCAACTTCGAAACGTCTCCCTTGTTGCCATCGCAGCATATCATTTTTATAGGGGACAGAACTAGACACGTCAACCACCACTCTTCGCCTTCCTCCAGAAAGAATTTCTATTCTTCACCAACACATCATGTCCCTGATATCAAAGAACAGAGCACCAGCTGCAGAGGTATTGAAAGTTCTAGGATATTTGGTGGCAGCTATTTTAGCGATCCCGTTAGCAAGGATGCATATGAGCATCCTTTAATGGCTTCTATTCACGCAATGGTCTTACCAAGAACTTCCATTGAGTCACATGATCCTGATAACGAATTCCTACAAGAAGGATCTTCAGTGGTGGTTGACGTTTCTTCATGTCACAATAGGACGTCCTATCATGCTCCCCCCTCCAGTTGCCACTGTGACCACATATGCTTCCCTGATAGGGTGGGGGGGGATTTCAGGGAAAGACTGCCCAAGGGACGTGGACAGATCAAGAATCACATCTGCATATCAATGTCCTGGAGATGAGAGCAGTACTTCTAGCGTTGCAATACTTTCAGTACCCTCTTCCTCTATAGACAATTGCAATACAGACAGACATGTCAGTGGTCTGGTATCTGAACAAACAAGGCGGGACCAAGTCTTATCCCTTTTGCCAAGAAGCCCTCAGAGTATGGCAGTGGGCACTGTCATCCCAGCGCTTTCTGTTGGCAACGCACATCCCAGGCAAATCCAGCGTCATAGCGGACAGACTGAGCAGAGCAATTTTATTGCCCCACGAATGGTCCCTCAAACAAGAGATTGCAGACAGGATCTTCCGCAAATGGGGCCAGCCTTCCTGCGACCTGTTCGCCAGTCACATCAACAACAAATGCAGAAGCTATTTTGCCCTGATTCCCATGCCAGGTTACTCCCCGAGGGATGTTGTTGTCCACGATTGGCCCCCGGGTCTCCTCTATGCATTTCCACCAATTCCCCTGATACCCAAATTCTTACAGAAAGCAAAGTTGCTGGGATGGACGATCATCCTTATAGCCCCTCATTGGCCTCAGCAGATTTGATTTTCGTTTCTTTACCATCACATTCTGGAAGATCCATGGATCCTGGATTCGGTTCCGAACTTGTTGACACATCCGTCAGGGGATCTTCATCCATGCTTGCAGACACTGAAGCTAACCGCTTGGCTGCTCCAATTCCCCACATAGCCAGGTTCTATAATCTTTCCCATGACACTAGTCAGATTTTGTTGGCTTCCCATAAACCTTCAACTAGAAAATTGTATCGTAGTAAGTGGAAGAGATTTTCCATTTGGGCATCTTCCCACAACATTGACCCTTATCAAGCACCATTGTCTTCTGTCTTACAATCTTTGACAGAAATATTCAACAAAGGAGCAGCGGTTGCTACGGTGTGAGTGCAGTTAGCTGCTATATCTAATTTCCATCTAGAAATTGATGGTTTGAATATTATGACTCACTAATTCTCTAAGGCTTTTCTAAAAGGTGCATTTAACATAAGGCCTTCAGTGAAGACACCTTATTCCCCCTGGAATTTTAATTTTATGTTATCTCGTATCATTCTTCCCCCTTGTGAGCCTGCATCATCTTGTGAACTAAAATTTTTGTCATGGAAAACTATCTTCTTAGTAGCCATCACTTCAGCCCGTAGAGTGTCAGAGCTCCAAGCCCTATCCATCAAGCCCCCTTATATGGTCTTCTATGCTGACAGAGTATCTCTCAGGACAAATCCATCCTTTTTCCCCAAAGTATGTTCTGAGATTAACATTAATCAAGTCATTGAGTTGCCTGTTTTCTTCCCTAATCATACTAACAAATTGGAATATGTGTTGCATAAACTCGATGTTCCTAGACAGCTTAGATTTTATTTGGACAGAACAAAAGACATTAGGAAATCAGATCAGCTCTTTGTGTCTTTTTCTGAGGCCAGGAAAGGTAAACCAGTTGCTAAAACAACCCTGTCTAAGTGGCTGTCGGATTGTATCACCTACACATATGCTTGTCATAATATGCCCTTGTCTAGTAAGGTAAAGGCTCATTCAACCAGAGCAGTTTCTACCTCTTCAGACTTTCAAGCCAAATTACCTTTGGACAACATCTGTGTAGCAGCCCCATGGTCTAAACCTCACACTTTTATAACTCATTACAAAGTGGATAAGGCCTCCAGGGACAGGGCTTCATTTGGTTCTACGGTTCTGAAGAGTGTACTTCAGTGAACCATCCAAGATCAGGGTGCTAGGGACGCTATCCATCAGTGATGAATGAACAGCGAGATTGAACAACTTCACATAAAGAAGTTATGTACTCACCATAACGTTCCATGTGAGTTGTTCCATCTTGCCTTCATTCTCACGTCCCTCCCTCCTTCCCCCTCCTGGCTGGCAGTTGACCTGGAGGCTGTCTTCATCCTGGTTTTTCAATGTGTATTCATTCTTAGGAAGAATAATTATTGTACTTCTATATGGTACACAGCAAACAAGATCTGAGGTAATTCCAGCAGTGCATTGTGGGATAAGGGGTGGGGTCTTGAGCTACTGGAGAACTTTGAGCTTGCTAGTCGGCCGTGTCGGAGCCGAGGATCGGCTCCGAACCCATCAGTGATGAATGAAGGCGAGATGGAATAACTCACATGGAACGTTATGGTGAGTACATAATTTCTTTTTTGCTTACATTTGTTGTCAGTCTGTCCCCTTAGATCAAAATATTTCTTTTTATGTTCATCAACAGTAAAAAGCAAGTCATTCACAACACTTTCATTAATGTTTTCAATATTTTCTATTAAAGTTAACATGTGCTTCTCATTTTGCTTTATAATGGCTTTTATTAATTCAAAACCTCATCTGTCAAACATCCCCACCAACTCATGGTGGAGTCATGTTGCACATTGTTGGGAAATTTCAACACTCTAAGTCCCTTAGGGACTATACCTATCTCAATGCATTAATTTAAGTAATCATTGTCCATTTTCAAACTTTTATATTTGTAAATTAAATCATTTAAGGTCTGAACATTCTCATTATATGAGCGACCATATGCATTGTTATGGCTATTTAAAGAACTAGTCATTTGAAGTCACTTGGCTATTATTGTGAATGTTACAGTCACCTCTTATTGGCAAATTTGCTGACCGCACAAGGCTGCTTCTTCCTTCTTGCTGGTTAAGTCCGTTTGTATTGCTGCTGAGAAAAACCTTGGGAAACCCACTACATTTTCCTCGCTGCTGTGATGAACCAGTAACAGAGCTGGTAGAGGGCAAAAGCCCTATTCCATCGTCCGACAAAGCTCTCCTAGGTATACAAAGCCTTCAAGCTTCCTGTTTGCAAGGAATGGAACGTGCTTGAGAAACAAATGATTGGCAGAGAGGTGTAAGCACACCTATCAACTGAGGCAGCTGTCCCACAAGCTTAGAAACCTCACTGCAGTTGCTGCTAAAAAGCCCTGCAGCTCCCGTCATACTGGAAGTACCATCCATCTCCAAAACCAACTAATAACTACAGTAAAGGAGAAAAAGGTGCAATTGCAGCTTAGAAAACAGTTATCCACACCTCACTGGAACTCCAGAAGACAGGAAACAGTTGATGGGCTTAACACAGTTTTAATTCAGTAAGAAAGCACAACACATAAACGATACTCCTTAGAAATACGTTTTCGTCCTCAACTTCATCAGATACAATTAAAAAACTCAGACCAGAACTGAATACAGGGAACTTTACTGGCAGATTTTTTTAGAAGCCAGTAGGTTCCCTAGTCATAATGATTGGTTTGTCCCTGGCCCCAGTTTTACAGCAGAAAGCGGCAAGATTATAACACTTACAAAAGCTTATACAAATGTGACATTTTATTGTGTTAAGTCCCTGCATAATGAGATTCTGTAATTATTTTAAATGTGAAGCAGTTGTGAGCTTTAGAGCCGTTAGAGGGCACATAGACAACATCTATTGAATTTTACAAACGTATATATCAAGTATTTTTATGATTTATTACCCTTAAGGAGAGATGTTGTTTTAACATTTATTGATGTAAGCAGTTACAGGGGTTATTTTACATCATGAATTGTATTAAAAAGAATTTTTAAAGTATAGAATTCTTGTTACAAATCAAGTTATTTATGTTAGTGAAGGTGTAAAGGATTGTGGATAAAGCGTATGAAATGTTAATTTTAGTGATGTACTGTATTTATTGGTGAATTCATATTTAATTGAAGTATTTAAGGCATGTAATTTAGTTTTTTAATTGTAACTTTTGAAGTTGAGGACGATAACATATTTCTAAGGAGTATCATTTATGTGTTGTGCTTTCTTACTACATTAAAACTGTGTTAAGCCCGCCAACTGTTTCCTGTCTTCTGGAGTTTACTTAGAGAACCAGTAATTCAAACGTCTGATTAAAGAAAATGATCTGACGTTGGGTTCCTCAGATGATCCGCCAGTAAAAAAGGCCTGCACCAACTGCTGCACCTTATGTTCCAGCCATACCTCTTGAGGCCGGTGAAGGCCTGGAGTCAGAGTTGGAATCCTTGGATCTTCCTTTGGTGGGTACCCAGGAGGAGGCCATTAAAGAAGCCACTGGATTGTCCCAGAGGGAATCGCAGGAGTCTGAACTGGTAGCTGGGGTGACCTAGGTTCATCATTTCCAAAAGCCCACATGGGGTTTCTCAAATTATAGTTTGCAAGGATGTTTCCTCAGACATTGTGGAGTGCCGTCCAGCATCCGTCCCTCCATCACTACGATGATATGTTGGCGTCAGAGTCCCACAGAAAGAAGAAACAAAAGACTAAGCATATTGCTCCTTCTCCAATGCCTGCACCCTCCGACCAGGCTCCTGACTGGCAAGCCTTTACTCAAGGCCTTCTAAACACATTCCTTGCCTTACGTCAGACCTTTGCTCTGGCCCAGGCCCCTATTGCATGTACTCATAAGGGTAAACTTGTTATTGTCATCTCCACTGAAGAAGAGGATTCATTGGGGATGAATCCTGTATTTGCACTTAACAAAATACATCCCCTGTGGTACGGTACCCCAGAGGAGGAGTCCAATGGCATAGATTCCCCAGGGGAAGATACTACCTTTGAGGAGACTATTGTTCAGATGAAAGACTTTTTCAAGTGGGACAGCAGCCAGGTCACTGAGACCCAAAAGAAATATTATGACCTTTTACAGCTGGAGTCTCCTAACCCTTCTGCTGTACCTCCAGTGCATTCCTCTTTCTTGGATCCTTTCCTGGCTGCTTCTAAAATCCAAGATTCCCAACCCCCTGCACCAAAGTGCCCAGACAGGCTTTACAAAGTAGTCCAGGAAACGACTCAGCCAGTATATCCAAAGAATTTATTTTATAGTACCAACAATTGATGTTCTCCAGTGCCTCGGCATAAGCCTTTTAACAGAGTATCTGTTACTCTGATACTCTGTTAAAAGGCTTATGCTGAGGCACTGGAGAACATCAATTGTTGGTACTATAAAATAAATTCTTTGGATATACTGGCTGAGTCGTTTGCTGGACTATTTTTCCTTCTTGGTGGTTTAATATAGGCTTTACAAAGTAACTGAGGATGCAAAATTTCTTTACAAAGCTCCTTCTGCAGACCCTTCCATCATTTCTGTGGCTGCAGATAAAACTTCCAAGTTACACCCTTTCACCTGCCTCCTTCCCACCGACAAGGAGAGCAGGTTAGTGGAGTGCCTAGACAAAAAAGTCTGCACATCTGCTACTTTAGCAGTGAGAGACATTAACTACCAGACTCACATGGCCAAATACTCACTGGCTCCTCTTTCTGATGTAGCTAAACAATTGGGGGACCTCCCTGACTCCCCAGTCAAGGCAAAAATCTCTTCTCTCCTGAATTCCTGCACTCAAGTAACTAAGCACTCTATCAAGTGCAGTTGTGCTGCAGTAGAGGCCTCATCTAGAGCTCCTGCCTCAAGGTCTGTGATCAGGAGATATTCTTGGCTTAGGTCGCAGCCTTTCCCAGATGTCATTAAGTCTAAACTCCTGGATGCTCCCTTGTACAACAAAGCTTTATTTGGTTCAGCAGCTGCTGAACTTTTCAAGGCCCTTCAAGAGAAGGGTAAGGAGCTGCTGGATCTGAGACACATTTTTGTCTCCTCAATTCCACATTTTCAAAGGAACTACCCTGCCAAAACCTCCTTTTTGAGATGGCCTGCCAGACAGATGCCACCCAAAAGAGATTCCATACAACAGTCATCCTCCTGTAGATCTGCTCCCTCTACTCCTGCTCCCAAACAACCCTTTCAGCCTATGCCTGGTAGCCTGTTACTACTAGGCGTTGCGTCTCTCTCCTCCTTCCCTGCTTGGAATCTGGTTACCCAGGACTCATGGGTCCTCTCTATAAATAAAATAGGGATACTTTGTGGTATGGGAAACCAGACCTTCTCCCAAAGGCATTCCACAACCCCCTCGAGACCAACTGGCTTTCTTTCCTCCTGTTCTAGGAGCTCCTCGCACAAGGAACAATTCAAGTGGTACCTCCTCATGCAAGAGGAAAGGGATTTTACTCCAGGATGTTCCTGGTTCCCAAGAAAAAAAGTCCCTGGAGACCAATCCTGGATTTGTCCCATCTTAACACCTTCCTCCAGGTACCCTCCTTTTGGATGCTCTCTCTTTGTACCCTTCTTCCCCTGATCCTTCCCCAGGCCTTCTTGGTGTCCTTGGATATAAAGGACACCTACTTACACATCCCAGTCCATCCTGTCTTCAGGAAATTCCTTCGCTTCTCAGTGGGTTCTGCACACTTTCAGTTCTGTGCTTTACAATTTGGTCTCTCTACAGCTCCAAGAGTGTTCACAAAGTGCCTAGCACTAGTCATGGCCTTTGCCTGAACAAGGGGAATCAAACTCTTCCCCTATCTAGACGATATGCTGATAGAGATCCCATCAGTTCAAATGGTCTTACAACATCTAAACTTCACTAGTTCCCTCTTGAAAAGTCTGGGGTTCACTATAAATCTCAAAAAGTCATTCCTGATTCCCCTCGCAGAAAATCATTCCTGATTCCCCTCACAGGATCATGTGTTCCTGGGATGTATGATCCTAACAGAAAAAATGATGGCCTGTCTTCCCCTGGAAAAAAAGTTTCCCTCACTTCTTATTTCAAGGGGTTACTCCCTCTCAAAGCCCTGTCGGCCAGGGAGTTTGTCAGACTCCTGGGAATCATGGTGTCCACCATCCCCATGGTACCCCTTGCAAAGCTTCACATGAGGACATTCCAGTGGTACTTGAGAACAGTCTGGAAGCAACATCTGCACCCCCCTGGAATTTGTGGTTCTCATGCTTCCATGCCTTTCCACGGGATTATATTGGTGTACAGCCCAGATAAAGGCCAACCCAGGCCTGCCCCTACAACCCCTGCCCCCCCAAGCAGGACCTGTTCACAGATGATTCAGACACAGGTTGGGGGGCAACCTTAGGGGAATGGAGAGTGAGAAACTCATGGACCCTGACCCAACACAAAGAGCACATCAATGTCAAGGAGATGAGAGCCGTGATATTAGCCCTCCAAGTTTTCAAGGATCATCTCCTGCCAGGCATGCTGAGTTGGTACACCGACAATACCACTGTGCTGTGTTACATCAACAAACAGGGGGGACAAGATCCTTCCTCCTGGGAAAGTTGGCTCTGCAAGCATGGGAAATCACCTTCTTAGAGAGATAAGTTAACATTCTAGTTATCTACATACCTTCAGTAGACAACATGATGGCAGATTCTCTAAGCAGGACCATGACTCAATCACACAAATGGATGCTATACAGGGATGTATTCCTGGACCTGGTTTATCAATGGAGTATTCTGGATGTGGATCTGTTTGCCTCCCCATGAACAGACAGCTTCCAACCTTCTGCTCCAGGGTACCACATCCTGAAGCATGGGGGGGTTGCTCTTTCATCCCCTTGGAAGGGAATGTACACTTATGCACCCCCCCTTCCCTCTCATACAAAAAGTTCTGCTGAAAATTCAGAAAGAACAACCACAAATCTTGTTAGTGATCCCCTATTGGCCAAGGCAGCACTAGTTCTCCCTATTACACCATCTAGCCAAGGGCAGTCACCACAAGTTATTGCACCGGATGGACCTGCTCACACAGGAGAAGGGAACGCACTTACACCCCCAACTGTCCACTCTGAACCTTACATTGTGGGTGATAGGACATTGATTCTCTTCAGACACCTGTACACAGAGGATGTGCTTCAGGTTCTGCAGGAGGCCAGAAAACCAACTACCAGGAAATCATATCTGTCCAAGTGGAAGAGATTTTCTGTCTGGTGTCAAAAACACAATTTACAACCAGTGGTAGTAGGACCTCCAGTGGTCTTGTCCTACCTGTGTGAATTGATGAAGTCTGGACTATCTTATTCTTCTCTTAAGACCAACTTATCTGCCATCTCAGCATTCCTTCCACTCACCCCACCTCTGGCTTCTAGGGTAGAAGTTGAGCTGTTTCTAAAAGGGATTCTGTACCTTAGACCTCCAAGGAAGCCCATTCTGCCTCCTTGAGATGGAAATTTTGTTCTGGAAAAGTTGACACTATCATCCTTTGAGACAACCAAAGACTGCTCTCTCCAATACTGTACATGGAGAACTGTGCTCTTGGTGGCCATTTCTTCAGCCAAAAGTGTTTCTGAACTGCAAGCCCTTATGGCCTCTCATCCTTGTACAGTTTCCCATAAGGACAGGATGTGTTTACATACTAACCCATCCTTCATGCCCAAAGTGGTCAATGAGCTTTCCTTGAATCAGGCCATTAACCCTCCAACTTTCTTCCCTTCACCCCTAAATCCTGCTGAAAGGATCCTACATTCCTTGGATGTACATAGACAACTCAGATACTGTTTGGCCAAGACCAAATCCATCCGTAAATTGGACAGGCTGTTTATCTCCTACCACCCAAGTGCCCTGAGTCACCCCGTTTCCAAGCAAACCATATGCTCTTGGATTTTAAAAAACATCTCCTTTTGCTAAACAACCCATGGCAGAACACTTTTTTTCCCAGTAAAGGCACACTCCACTAGGGCAGTGACCTCCTCTGCGGCTTTATTCAAGGGTTTGGATACAGCTGCCATTTTAGAAGCAGCTACATGGTCCTCTGTCCATACCTTCACCAAGCACTATAAGTTGGATATCACTTCTAGAGCCAGAGCAGGTTTTGCCAGAGCCATCCTCCATGGCTTTGTGGAAAATGCTTCTGTTCCTCCCCCCAAATCTTAACAGGAGCTTTTGCACTCTCCCTTATGTTGTGGATACAGCCGCATATGAATAGGACATAGTATTGTTGTGTAAAGTCATACTATAACTTTAGATGTCCTTCTCTTCTATATGCTGCTGTATAGTTTCCCACCCTGCCTTCCCCCTGACACTTGCCTGACTCCTGAGTACCCACTCCGTAGTTGCTAATTTTGGTAGCATACAGTTCTGAGGTAGGTGCGTGCTGATGTCTGTTTTGTACCCGACGTCGGTTTATCACCATGTCCACAGAGAGAGCTGCAGGATGTCACATGCACCTTTACAGTACTATCTTTTGTAAAATGGCCGGACATGCATGAGTCAACGAGAAGCAGACTCCTTTGTTATGGATACAGCAGCGTATAGAAGAGAAGGACAACTAAAGTTATTGTAAGATTTTACACGACAATACTTTCCTATGAAATGTAATTTCTGTCTAGTCTAGCACAGTTATTGTACTTTGAGAAATAATTCTTTACAAGTTTCTACTACTGAGTTCACTTTTTCCATACCAAATATTTTCATAAATGTCTTCAGAAATCTACCCTCCTTTGTTATATTTTTCATTCTAGTTCCCCAAATATGTCCTCACTATACAAATCAAGTTCCATTCCCAATCTGTAAGTCATATTTC
The DNA here is from genome assembly GCF_019279795.1 of Protopterus annectens. Taxonomy (NCBI): domain Eukaryota; kingdom Metazoa; phylum Chordata; order Ceratodontiformes; family Protopteridae; genus Protopterus; species Protopterus annectens. The sequence continues at coordinate 1,585,280,035 of NC_056725.1, forward strand.
CTGCTGAAAGTTGATCATTTCTCCACAGATTTTCTTAGGCTCCATGATAGCAGTTTTAGGTGGTAAATAAATGCCAGTGTAATCCTCCTCCCTTGTCAGTAGCCCCTTACTACCACAAATCTTCCATTGCTATCTTTATTTTCCCTCTTCTGTCACTACTGGAGCTCTTCTAAAGTTAGTGTAAGTGCTCCACTTTTGCTTTGTCCCTGATATTCTAATGAATATCAATTCTGAAATCCTTTCTTTCACAAATTCACAACTTTCCATAAGAGGTTAGTAGGCTATTGGCCCTGGGGCCCTTACAAGCCTAGCCAAGAGTTTATCCCCCAAAAGAAACCTCAGTCAGCACCTGTTGCCCCTGTCAGTAATGGACACAGGTGGAACCCTTGGGACAAATTTGTGGTTTCCCATCCACTCATCAATGTTGCGCTTGAAGAGGGTCAGCGAGGTGCTCTGTTTGACATGTATGGGAAGTCTGTTCCAGAGATGGGGCAGCCTATGGGAAACAAACCTCTCTCTCCAGCAGGTTTTGTTGATTTTGCATATTAGATTCAGGCCTTTTGAGTAGGTAGTGCATGAGGAGTTAGACTTTTTGATATGGAGCATCTCTAGTAGGGCAAGGTCCAAGATTGACTTGTAGGTGAGACACAGATCATCTCTGAGCAATCTGTATGAAACCAAGTAGAGTGATAGTGATTTGAGCCTGTCTGCATAGGACAGGTGTTGGAGGCCATGGATTCTCTTTGTGAGGTATTTCAGTGGTCTTTCCGGTTGGTGCAGGTATTGAGAGGTACATCCCAAATGGGATGTTATACTCAATTATTGGTCTAATGAGGGAGGAGTATAGAGAGATAATAACCTCCTTTTTTTCTGGATGTAGTCCCTTTACTTATGAGATGAACCAAGTAAAAGGCTTATCTGACCACTGCTGCTACATGATGGTCGAATTTGAGGTTATCAACCTGAGTGCCCAGGTCTCTCACCACAGGCTGGTGCTTAGGGGGTTGCTGTTGATGTGGTAATCAGTAGGGGTCATGTTTTTGCCAAATGGTTTGATGATACATTTTTTTGTGTTTAGCTTGAGGCCATGACTTTGGCACCAGTCATTAGTTGCTGTGAGACCCTTTTTCTTTATGTTAACATCATTTGGGGAGTCAGTGACAGCACCCAACTTACAGTTGTCAGCAAACTTGGTCAGCCACAGGCCTTTTGCCTTTGCCTAGACCTCTGAGAAATAGATGCCAAACAGTAGGGGTCCCAGGACAGATCCTTGGGGAACTCCACTAGTGACGGGTCTGCTGTCGGAGGTAGTGCTGCCTATTTGGACTATGAGGGTCCTGTCTGTGAGTCAGTTGGCCACCCACCTGATGAGATAGGAATCTACACCAAGTTGTGCTAGCTTTTTGATGATGGCTGAGTGGGGGATTGTGTCAAAGGCATTGGCCAAGTCAAGGTAAGCTGTATGCACTGACTTTCCCTCACCCAGGCCCTTGGTGACAGTCTCAAAGAAGTCAACCAGGTTCAACAGGCAAGATCTACCCTTGATGAATCTGAACTGGGTGGGGTCAAGTGCTTGGAGATTGCCTATGTCCTTGTTTATGAGATCCATAATAATACGCTACATGGCTTTACAGATCAAACTTGTCAAGCTAATGGGGCGATGGTTTCCAGAGTCAGTAGTGGCACCACCTTTGTGCAAGGGGATGACAATGGCAGATGTTCTTCGTGTTTCACTTTTGCAGTCATCACATTTGGGTTATCCCTGCCAGGGTAGCCCTCAGCCGGCCCAAATACCAGAGAGTTAGTATTTCTGCATCTGTTGGTGTCACTTGAGGACTGATGTCAGGTCATCAGTAGTATAAAGTAAGGCAGTCAATGCCATTAAATCAGTTTGCCCTAACCTGTCAGGAGTCACCAAGTTGGAGTTCATGTTCTGGTGGAAGAAACCCCACCAGTGGAAAATAAATAACAATAAGTCTCTTGTAAGGAAAGGAGAACAACAAGTTAGAAAGGTAATAAAAGGAGAAAGAGAAGAAAGGGGGGGTGGAGGGAGGGAGACCAGGATTGCAACAGTGAATACACTCGAACATCTACATTTATGGTAAGTGTACACAACTGTACTATGTTCTTCATGTTTCACTGTTGCACTCATCACATTTGGGTTGATTCCCAAAGCTGAGGAAAAGGGCAGAGGCAGTCAATGAAACTAGGGGCTGGCTAGGATGCCCTGCAAGACTGCAGAGGCAAAACCTGCCCTGGATTTGGAGAAGAAGGGCAGGTGGTAATGCGTGGTAAAAGTGTGAACAGATGTCCAGGTGGCAGCCTCTAGGATGTCCCTGGTGAGGACTCCTCCTACGAAAGCTGCAGAGGTGGAGGCTGCTGTGGTGGAGTGTGTCCTGACCCCCTTGGGGGAGGCTTTCCATGCCGTTGGCAGCGGAAATGGATGTAGTGTGCTATCCATTGGGAAATGGTTTGTTTGGAGATGGCTTTGCCTTCTGCCCCTGTAGCAAAGCTAACCAGTAATTGATCAGTCTTTCTGAAGGATTTAGTCCTGTCTAGATAGAATCTGAGCTGTCTGTGCACATCTAGGGAGTGAAGAATCTTTTCCCCCTTGTTCTGGGGATTAGTAAAAAAGGTGGACAAATGAATGGATTGGTTGAGAGCCACACTGGACACTACCTTGGGCATGAAGGATGGGTAGGAGGGATACCCTGTCTGCATGGAAGGTGATGAAGGGTTCCACAGCCATGAGTGTCTGCATCTCAGAGACTCTTTTGGCTGAAGTGATGGCCAGAAGAAATGCTGTCCTCCAGGAGAGAAATTTTAACTCTGCAGAAGAAGCTGGTCTGAATGGGGGCAGGGTGAGCTTTTCTAATGCAAAGTTATTGTCTCAAGCTGGTGTTGGTACCCTTCTGGGTGGCCTCAAGTTGCTAGCTCCTCTTAGGAACTGTCTAATCAAAGGGTGTGAGAAAAGAGGCTGCTCAGTGGGAAAATGAGCAGAAGTAGCAGAGTCATGAATTTTTATAATGGAGAAAGAGAGGCCACTGTGTAGTAGGTCAGCTAAGTAATCCAGGATGAGTGGGAAGGAGGAATGTGCCTTATTGGCTCCCTTAGCCTGGATCCGGGCGCAGAACCTTTTCCATTTATCAGCATAAGACTCTATGTTGTTAGGACATCTGGCCTCATGGATAATATCCAAAACCTGTTTACTGAGTTTGGCAGATTGGTTTAGGTTTAGGGAATAAGCCAAGCTGCCAAATTGAGTGTCTGCAATTGGGAATGCATGAATTCCCCTTCCCTCTGAGTAAGGAGGTTTGGAATCTGAAGAAGATGCCATGGGGTTAGCAAGGACAGGCTGCACAGCAAGGAGTACCAGTGCTGCTGGGGCCAGTCTGGAGCTATAAGAATGGTCCTTGGTTTTTCCTCCCTTATTTTGAGCAGTACCCTGGGGATGAGAAGTAGGGGAGGAAAGGCATAGACCAACAGATTGACATAGGGCAAGGATAGGGCATCCACTTTCCAAGCAATGCAGTGACTCTCCCTGGTGCAGAATTTGCTGAGCTGATGGTTGGTTTGGGAGGCAAAGAGGTCGACCTTCGGGGTTTCCCATTTCTGAGTTATTAGGGTGAAGGTACTTCTATTGAGTTGCCACTCGTGTGGGTCCAGAAGATTTCTGCTTAATTGGTCTGCCAGAGAGTTGAGAAAGCCTGGTAGGAATTGTGCTAACAGGTGTAGTTGCATGGCAGAGGCTGTATGCCAAAGGGTCATGGCCAGCCTGCATAGAGGGTAGGAGTGAGTCCCTCCCTGCTTGTTGATGTATCGCATCACAGTGGTGTCTGTTTTGATTAGGAGAGCCCCTGGAGAGAGAAGGGGCTTGAAAGCTATCAAGGCATGCTGCACAGCCATCATCTCTTTTTGACTGATGTGCAGAGGGATTTGTTGTGGGCTGCATTGGCCCTGTATGCACCTGCCGTCCAGGTGTACACCCCAAGCGTAGTCTGATGCATCTATGGTGAGGGTCTGGGCAATGGGAGTGGGGAGAAAGGCATTCCCTTGTTGTAGGAGCATGCCGTTGCCCACCAAATAAAGTCTTTTCTGAGGCAAGAAATTATAGCTAGAAGAGTTTCCAAGTCTTGAGAGTGTTGGCACCAAAGGCTCTTTAGGTACCATTGAAGTTTCCTCATATGCAGTCTGGCATATGGAATGAGTAGTATGCAAGATGCCATGAACTCCAGAGCTTGCAGGATCTTCTTTGCAGTTAGCTGGGGCCTGGTGGCTAGTTGAAAGAAGTAAGCTGTCAGGAAAATTTGTTTTTCCGGAGTAAGGTATGCCATCTGGGAAGATTATCCTTTGGGTGGGCACCTATTTGGATTTCTTTTTGTTGACTGTGTATCCTAGGGAGGTTAGTAGGGTCTTTACAAAGACCAGGTGCTTGAGCAGCTTCTGCTGGCTGTCTGCCTGAATAAGGCAGTCATCTATGTATGGGTAAATCTGAATATTTCTTTGTCTGCAAAAAGCAATGGTCAAAGCCAGACATTTTGTGAAAACACTGGGAGCAGTAGATAAGCCAAAGGGAAGCGCAGTGAAATTGTTGAGATCCTGCCCTGAAGCGTAGGCCTTTCCTGCATGATTCCCTGATAGGAATGTGGAGGTAGGCCTCTTTTAGATCTAGGGTGGCTAGCCAAGCGTCCTTGGAGAGCATGGGTAGCAGCTGCTGGAGGGTGAGCATTTTGAATTCTGGGATCACCAAAAAGGTGTTTAGAATGGATAGAAATGTGTTTAGAATGGATAGATGGAGGATGGGATGCCAGGTGCCCTCTATTCTGGGCACAAGAAAAAGTCTTGGGTAGAAACCTTGGTCTATCTGTTCTGCAGGAATGTGCTCTACTGCCCTCATAGAGAGCAGGGAAGTATTTGCTTTTGAGCCTCTGTCCACTGATTTGGTAGTAAATCTGGGAACCCTTTCGGGGTTGGAAGGTTATGGAAGAAAAATTGTATCCCTGAGACACAATGTTCAGAACCCAGTGGTCCTTGGTAATGGTGGCCCAGGTGCTTGAGTGAAAGGAGAGTTTTCCTCCTAGGGGTAAGTGAAAGTGGGCAGAGGGAGGGGGTGGAGGAGGTGAGTCATTGTGAGTTCTTAGCATAAGGGGGTGGCTTAGAACTCCCAGGTTTTGAAGTGGAGGTAGTCCACTGCTTAGATCTCTGCATTCCCAGGGGCTGCTGTCTGGAGGATCTGCTTCCACGGGGCCTAGGCTGGGCCAGTTTACTGGAAGAAGGAAAGGACCCGTGTTTGGAGGGGCAATGCCTGCTGAAACTAGGGGGCTGGACCTGCAAGAAATCCTTAACTGCATAAATTCTGCTTTTTTTCCATCTTTTTTAAAACCTCTCCTGCCTTAGTGCCAAATAAATTATCTTTGTGCAAAGGGACATCCAACAATTTAGAATTTAGATGAACTGGCAGGGGCTGTTCCTTAAGCCATGCATGCCTTCTAATGACAGATCCAGTGACTGCTGCCCTGCAAGAAGCTTCTAGGGCATCAAAACCACAGTGCAAGGTGTATTTAGTTATTTGACTTGCAGAATGCATTAACTCTTGTGAATCTTTAGATTCTGCCCAAGCAGAAAAGGAAGACATTTTTTGTTTAAGGAGTTCCAAGGTATGTTGTTGAAATTTCATCATATGGAACTGGCAATTTAGCGCCCTGATAGCAAGAGTAGCTGAGGTGTATACTTTCTTACCCCATCTGTCCAATGCTCGAGAATCCTTGTCTGAGGGGTGGGATTCGTAGAACAGGTTGCTTTAATCCCTTCTGGCCCTTGAGAAATGACCTCAGAGTCAGTTATAGGATTTTTAAAAAGATATTTGTGTGAGTCAGGGACTCTATAGTACCTGTCTGGTTTTCTGGGAGCAGGAGGAAGGATAACTTGGATGGGTGTCTTGTCAACTGTCAGTTGCACCTGGAGTAGTTCCAGTGTGTCATGCTGGTAAACCAGTCTGGAGGTGTGCCTTTCCTTAATGAAGATAGAGACCCCACCACCCTTAGTCCTCCCAACCTCATTTTGGGGTCAGAATGTGTGTAATGAGGTATAGCCTGCTAAGCCAAGGGTACTCTCTGCAGTCCTGAACCAAGTTTCCATGATCATACAGACATCGGCATCTTCCATTGCAAGGAGAGGCTCCAGTGAGTACATTCTCAGGTTAAGGCTCCTAACGTTAAGCGGCATGACCTTCAATTAACTTTTTGACAGATCTTTTATGTTGGAAGGTTTGTCTTTGGGGCATTGCCTAAAATAGGCACAATGGGGCAGGTGAGAGCCTTGACCAGGATCCAGAAACCCAGTGGTGACAGGTCAAGGCCATCTCTGACAAAGCATCGAGGCCTGTCAACCATGTCATCCCAGGCAGACAGATACCCGATTCCCCTTGGAATGATACCAGAAACTAAGCCAGTTGTTGAAGTCAGTTATTTTTTGTTGGTATTGTGGTATCATTCTTGGTGAAGTTAGGATGCTGCTTAGGGCTAGGGGTCACCTGCCTGGAACACATATTCTGAGAGTTCAATCATGTCGCTCTTCATATAGTCCAGGGAGGTACGTCTCAAGTCATTCACACCAAAATGGACAGTGACAGAGATGTACTTGTACTTGTTGTGGAGAGACTTAAGTGCGTGATGTGGCAGATTCTAGCACCAGACAGACAACTGATCGTGACCTCTCCTTGTCGAGCCTGGTGAGGGAGACATCGTTGTGTCTCACAACTGAGTCACCATTGACTAGTATGTTTGGTTTATTGTATGTCTTGTGGGCTGTTATGGTTTATTATTTTGCCATATGGGCTGTACTTGTGAGACACTGGTGTGTTGTCTGCTGTGTGTGATGTGTTTGGTGTTGTGTGTGGAATGTTTTTGAGTGTGTTTTGGAGGTCTCTGATGTTTAGGTAAGTTTTTATTGAGGACCTTTGCATAGGTGTGTGTGTGTTGTGCTTGGCTATGTGATGGGAGTGGTGTGTTTGTGCTGGCAATCTTCTCTTTGTCAGGCGTACTGACTGTGGAGTGAGAGAGCATGGACTCCAAGTTACTGATGTACATGCATTTCCCACAGGTGGAAGCATTATGTGCTAGGAGAACAGGGTTGTCAATAAACATGAGGCAGTTGCTACACTTTCTCAGTATGCCCATGTTTACCAGGCTGGCAGCAGAAATTAATGGGAATTAGCCAGACATAGTGTTCCAAATGCTTGGGCAGAGTTATGGAGAGAGGGTTTTGATAAAGGTTTGCCCACAAGTGTGTAGACCACAAGAACCTTCTTAAATAAATCGGTCTCCTGTAACAGTGCTATTTGCTGTCTGCATTTTTTAATGTAATTCTACACTTTTACCTTCATGTCTATACCTGTGAGGTCATTCACTTTCCAAAATAATGTTTAGGCTAACCATTATGATAAGAAGTTATTATTCACACCTGTTGTATATGACAGCTTTTTAAAATGTCTGTTTCCTACATTTGTGTTACATGTGCCCACTGAAGTTTGGCAAGTTGATCTTTTGTACATTTGTTCCTTGTCATCTCTGTTTGAACCCATGTCATATTTTACAAGACTTTTTGCTTTATTGAAAACCATCAAACAAAACACACACACACAGAACACTCCCATAACCTATTAACTTAAACACACAAAACTATGTGCATATTCTAGTAATGAAGTTTAACCCTCCTGATGGGAACTGTTGTACCAAACAAACAGCTTCACACACACATATGTATTACTTAACCTAACATCAAGGTTCCAGCCTGTGCTCCTACTTACGCTGATTGCAGTCTGTTCTTGTCTTCTCTTCATTCCCCTCCCAGATGTGAAAAATAACTTATATTCCTTTCAGGAAACATTAATCTTTAGCGGTAAAATAATGCTCTGTTTTTTTATTACTCCCCTATATAGTCAGCTTGTCTCCATGGAAATGTAAGTACCATATGTACAGCTGCCCGTCATCTGCAAGCTTCTCAACTTACAGTGAACATTTATTTGCCAAAAATGAACACTTTTTGTTACATTCATTGACCTCATATTTTCTTGCTTACACAAAAAAAATACTAGATTAAGCCAGAGGCCTAATCCAGACATTCACCTATGAAAAAGTAAGAGAGAACATACCAGCTCTACAAATATTATAATATGTGCAGTTTTACATCACACCTCATACCTCAACAACTCAAGATTACAGCACATTAACTTAAACATGTTTTTGCCTAGACTTTCTTCTCTTTTTAGATTGTAATGCCTACATTTCTTAAACTAAAAAAGAAGAAAAAGGGTACTTGTTTACTTTAGTTTCTTTATCACATGCAATAACTGTAAAATGCTTTACTATATAACATGCAGTTTATATCATCAAATAATTTATATTAGTACTGTTAGAAAAACAAATGTTTTACTTACATTTACTTTTTTTCTCATTCTCTTCAGTGTCCTTCCAAATAATGACATGACATGGGGCATATGTGTTTCAATCCCCCACAAGTTTAACAAATACAACAAATGTCCAGTCTTTTGACTTTCTTGTAGAGCCATGTTTCACAAATGTGGTACTTTATTGTCTCACATTTATTCACTCATTTCAGCTTTGCTGGTCTTATTTCTGTTCATCTCTATCTCCCAACCCCAGACACCACTAGTTTAAGTCCAAGGTATTCCCTAGTCTTCTTGTCAGCTCCTGTGCATTTTTCTCTCTCTTAAGCATTTTCCTGGAACACTGGAAAAGGTTTCACTGACAAAGTTTCTCTATAAGCTTTATTATCAGAAAAATGAGAAGCAGAGTCCCTTTCTGTTTGATAGCTCACTTTTTGTTGGACATACTTTGTTTTTCTACCACATTTTTACCAGGATCAATTCTTTCCACTGGTATGATTGCAACTTTACTAATACAGGTCTTGGTTGCTTTCTCACTGTCATGTTTTTTAGAGCATAAACACAATGTGCCCTTTCAGGTAAGAAATCTTGATGTGGAATACCAAACCAGTTGTTTATTTGTGCTTTCATAAAGTTAATGCTGTATGTTCCTTCCAATTACTCTGATATAGCAGAAAATCTCATGTTTCCTTGTATGCCATCTCCTCTAACTCTACCGCTTTTGAAACAGCTCTTCTTGAACAGTTTCATACTCACCCAGCCTTCTTTCTCATTTTGACCACTGATTTTTCCAGTTGTATCACTTCATCTGAATAGCTGTTTAAAGCTTCTTCCATTTTTTCCAGCCTTTTGTTATTTAAGCTGATGCACTACTTCAGTGTTTTGTTTATTTTAATCAGCTCTAAGCACATATGATTTATTTTTCCTCTATATTAGTAGAAGCCATGGAGCTTGAACATCTTTTTGCTGAACAGCTGCAAGATTCTTCAAAATCGGTGTTTTCTCTTCACCTTTTCTAGCTGATTTTCTTTCAAGCTCTCTGAGTTTCTTCTTTGCTGGCATTCGACACTTGTACTTATTAGACGGTAATTGAATTTACACACTGGGAGAGCTGAAATCAAGCTGTTGATTAGTGTGCAGTCATATTGCCACCCCTGCAGAATTCTTATACAAAAAGGCAAGAGATTCATTATGAGGAGAAGATCGATCTCACTGTCAATTGCTCCAAACCATTCCATGTAATGATCTTCAGAAATGCTCAGTTTTAATGATTTGCTGTGAATGCACATGGTGTAAATTTGGCAACATCTAAGGGATCCACAAATATTCGGAATGACTGGATGCAGAGGAAAGAAAGGAATAAGATGGCTGGGCTGACATGGGAGCATCAAAAGGAATAGAAATCAAACACTTTATCAAATAAAATGTATAGTGCAGGTGGCAATGTCCCTTGTACCAGTTGCCTGGCGAAAATAAATACACAAATACATACACGCACATCTGCACACTTCACGCATCATATACATACACACACACACACATATATATATATATATATATATATATATATATATATATATATATATATTTATATATATATATGTATATATATATATAAAAGCAGAAAAGTAATTACCACAGTCATCACGGCCAGGGGTAACAAAATGTACGATACCAGTAAAATGGAAGGTTTTCTTTATTAGGGTAAGAACTTTCGGCTCTCCCGATCCTTCATCATATCCATATACTATATGGATCTGATGAAGGATCGAGAGATTGAAAGTGCTTATCCTAATAAAGAAAATCTTCCATTTTATTCCTGTCGTACATTTTGTTACCCTGGCCATATATATATGGATCTACCTCACTTACCCGAACGCCCACATCACCAACTTTCACTTTACCGAGACGAATACACCAACATCCCGACCCGAGGTAAGTAACTGCTTTTCCATCCTGTTGAACTTTGCCCCTTACCCCCACAGTAGCGCGATCTCAGAGTTGGTATATTTAGTTAGAGGGGTCTGGGGGGCAAAGCTCCCCTCACATGGGTGGGTTTAGTTTTGTTGTTTGTTTTTTTTCAGGATGGCCAAGCAGTGACTTACCTCAGGTCGGAATGTCGGTGTTCTGGTTTGTCTGTGTATTCTTCTCGGCAAAGTGAAAGTCGGTGATGTGGGTGTTCAGGTAAATGAAGTAGATCAATAGATTTTTTATATATATATATATATATATATATATATATTTATATATATATATATATATATAGAGAGAGAGAGAGAGAGGGCCGAGAGACTTCCACCAGTGCATTGATTTCAACTTGTACCAAAAGGAATGGGATCATTGAAAAATGGTCTACCTTCTGTTTTTATTGATGATATCTTTTATATATATATATATATATATATATATATATATATATATATATATATATATATATATATATATATAAATATATATATATATATATATATATATTTACCCATAAAACTATGGAATGAATCCACTGTTATGCAGCTTCAGGGGAAATGTGGGGAAGTTTAATTGTGGCGGTTTGAATGTCAGCCCCCTCCCTGTCTTTATACTCCTTTAAAAAGAGATTCCTTTAAAAAGAGATTCCTTTTCCTCTGAGGAAGAAGATTTTTCTGAGTCTGGCCTGGAGGGCCTGATTTATTGCTTACAGATTCCTTTTCAGTGTAGATAGGAATCTGAAGTAGATGGCACACTATCCTCAGATTCCCCATATAAGCAGATTTCATTTGGGAACATATTGTCAAAAGAACATTTTTATTTAAATGGAAGGGTGAAGAGGTTTCTAACTCCCAAAGCATATATCATGAACTATTAAAGACAAATACTTCTAAACCCGTAGTTATTAGCTATTCGTCCAGTACTGGGGCCACTCAAAGATGCCTTTTTTGTCTGTTTCCTTGTGCCCTGATTCCCTACCTCCATTTGCAAAAAAGCCAGTTAGATTTTACAGAGTACCTGAGTCTCGCAAATTTCTTTACAAAAATCCAACTGCTGATGCTGTGCTTTTTCTTCCTCTAATCGTGTTCTTAATGATAAGGATAGAAGTTCTATCCCCCAGGTTTTGAGAGATCAGACCCTCTTGATTCCTGCAGTCCTTTGGAGTACTGCTTCAGGTGGGTGGCTTCATAGAACATGTACCTGCACTTCAGTGAGGGAAAGGTTTTCACTCAAGACTTCTGGCCCTGGAAAGGGATACCTGGAGGACCAATCTAAATTTGAGAACCAGTTTAAATTTGTCCATTCCAAACACTTTTATGCAGCTTCCAAAATTCAGAATGTTGACATTTCAAGACAATACTCCCTCTTTTTTTCTACCCTGGCATTTTTGGTCACTCTACAATTAACAGATGCTTATATTTATGCTCTCATTCACAAAATTTCAAAATTTTTAAGGTTCTGCATTTTGATTGCTTTGATGTCTGCTAAATGGGTTTCTGAGTTACAGGCCCTTATGTGTGTTCAACCTTTGTTGGTGTTTTTCAAGGGCATGTTAAGTCTCAGAGCCAACTGTAAGCCACTCACCCCTATCCTGTTCTGCCTTGACTGTTCCAGTGACCGAACTGTTAATTGATTTCTGAGTGTCTAGGTCATCATATGAATATAACAAAGGCAGCTTATATATGCTTTATTTATGAAATTGCTTGAAGCTGAAACACGAAACAGTTGTACCACAAAGATGTATTGCTGTACCCCTGGATTGATTGTGAATCAATTGACTCTGGCTGATTTGTACAGTCCAGGTTCAAAGGCATTTGTCACATTATCCTTTTTAGAACTGAATGACCCTTAAAAATATACTTATTGTCATTGGTACCTTCAGTTTGGCTCACTGTGACAAGCTGAATGCTCTTATCCAGAATTATATCAGAAGTCCTTGCCAGGCAGAATGACTCTGAAACAAATGACATGTATTTATTTTATGGATTAATCAATTGTATGATTAAACTCTGCCTCCTACTACTAAATCCATGTATGACTGTGTACATTGATTTTGATTTTATACTTGGTTGAATCTTTCAGTGTAAGTCAATGACATAACCATAATCTGCCTGTACAGCTTTCACTACTGATTCTACATTCACCTGGTCCCTTAGGGATTGGTAGCTTTTTCATGGTCTTCACCATTCTTTGATTTATCCTGGCTTGAGAGGAAGCAGTTTTATCTCTTCGCTATTTCCCATTTTGCATATATTTGTTTTTGTTTGAACCCTCTATGAGGTGGATAAAAGTATATTCTGCAGCACTTTGTGCAGCATAAGCTAACGTGATAGACATGTGAGTGGACATTTTCTGTCTTTAGACTTTAGCTCTCCAAAAATGTTCCTTCACTCACACTTAAATTTCTAGACTTCCATGTTGTTAAGATGGTGAGTTTTGTGGAACTGGTTTTCTGATGCATGTTGAGGCATGTAGCTCCACCAACTGTTTGGATTCAAATATGAACCTGAGCTATTTGAAGACTGCCAAAAGCAGAGAGTAAGAACAAGACGCCAGTGCCTTTTTTTGTCTTGGTGCAAAGTATGCAGAATTATCAGCTAGTCATTTGTCCCCTTGGAAGTGAGATGTGACACTGTGTTGGTCAGATAAGGGAGAGCCAAATAAGTTGTAGGAGGCATACCAGGAAGCGTGTTCCCTGTGACTTCTCTGCATAGATCTTAGTTAATGGTATGTGTCCTTTGTTCAGTACTTGTAAAGAGACTGAAGACAAAACATGTGCTTTTTACTAGCTCAGAAACTGTTGAGCAGATTTGTCTTGTCTTTTGTACTCCAATGGGACAACAGTAACAACAGTATTTTTTTCAGACATCTAAGGAAAGTGATGACTAGCAAGGGGAAATAATACCTAAGACTTAGGCAGAAATTGGCCTTCAGATCTAAAGAAAAGTGATGAACATGCTATTTTTCTGTATTGGATAGCCAAAAAACATATTTTAAAGAGTGGTGTATTCTTTTTTGTTTCAGAAAGGAGATGGCACAGAAGATGCTGAAGGTGTAACAAGTGAAGGTATTCACAATATAGAATTGTTTCTTATCTTCATACTGTAATATGTTCATTCTAAAACTTTTCGTATGTATGGGGATGATGGACATGATTAAAAAATGTAATTTTTGCTTTCCTTCCGAGTATTTTCTCAAGCTACCTCATCTTAATTGTAGTTTCATGATGAATTGTTGGGTCCAATGCATACAGCTGAAATGACGGATGCAAACTGAGGGAAGTATTATCACAACTGACAAAATTTGACTACCAGTTTTTAATCATCGATCAAAGTGTGAAAGTTAAACTGCAGCCTGGAAAATTGTAGACCATGTCAGCTTTGTTATGTGCGCATCTCTCCCATTTTAATGCCTTTAAGTCCATTTCATCAATTAAAAGTGGAAACCAGTGTCTGATGGCAATGTTTAAATACATATTCTTTGAAAGAGGACGCTGTGGTTGGAGCTTTGCTATTGCTCTAAGTTGCAGTAAACTTGAAATTAATTATTATAGATGTTTATCATTTCCACTGTTGCAGTAGGCTTGAGACTATATGGGTTTTATCTTACCCAAGGTACAGTAGGGCCAGATTCAAAAAGCTCTGTCTCACTCGCTCTGCCCCCCCCCCCCCTACACACACACACACACACACACACACACACACACACACACACACACACACACATACACATACACATACATACATACATACACACACACACACACACACACACACACACACACACACACACACACACACACACAGACACACCTTCATTCTGACTGCTGATCGGACAGCCCTGTGGAGAGGAATCAATAGTCAGAGTGAATAAATCCTCAATACTTTCTTGTTGCCCCGATGAGAAGCAGCTCTCAGGATTCAAAGGAGTAGCAGTCAGATTCCAAAAAACGTCTAAATGGCAAAAGACACCACGGCAGAGGCAAAAAATAAAACCAAGTGAAGCTTTATTAAAAACAGAAGTAAGTGCTTTCAGGCAAACATGCCCTTCATCAGACTATGAAAAACAGTTAAAAACCTACATTTAAACATATTGTTACCTAATCACATTCAGTAGTTTACCCTCCTTTTTCTCAAAACAGGTTTTAAAGGCACAGTTACATTTAAACCAGGGCTCTTGTCGGCCCCTAGTCTTATAATCCACCTTGATTCCCTGCACTCAGTTTCATTAATTAAATCCCCACCCCTTATATTTTTATGCATAACCTGTAACACCATAATCTTAAAAAAATCGTCTGAGCATTCTGAAATATGCAATGCTAGGGCATTTCGTACATCATGATGCCTAATATCAAACAAATGCCCGAAAATTCTGTCTTTCAGCATGCAGTTGGTCTTACCAACATAAAATTAATTACACCGTTGACATGTAGCCAAATATACTATATTCCTAGTTCTACAGTTGGCATAACCCCTCAAAGAATAGGTCCATCCTGTTCTAGGATGTATGAAAGAATTGTTGGTACAAGCCCTACAACCATGACATGGATATGTCCCTACACGTCCTGTTTTCATAATAGTTGATACATTGGACATAGGTTCCTTGCAGAGCATGTCCTTCAAATTTCTATTCCTTCTGAAAGTGAACTTTGGTCTATCCCCAACTATCGCTGCTATTCTATGATCTGATTGTAACACTTTCCAGTTATGTTGTATAATGTCACAAATCCCCCCTATATCACTGCTATATGTAAGCAGTAGTTGTCCTAGTGGAGGACCAAATCTATTGTGTCTATTATTAATAACTCCATTGGTACCCCTATGATACCATGGTTTAGCAGTCCCATCGCGCTTGATTCTTATTTCTTTGAGGGACCTATCTGTCAACTGTCTACTATACCCTCTTTCTACAAGATTGCCCATAAGGACATCTGTCTCCATGTCAAAGCGTTCCTCTTTAGTACAAAGCCAAGAAATTCTCTGAACCTGTCCTTTCACTGTATTCGTGAAAGTATGTGTAGGATGCATGCTGTCAAAGGAAAGCAAAATATTCTTCCAACATTGCTTTCTGTATAACATAGTATCTATCTTGCCTGATGTATCTTTCTTTAAATGTACGTCCAAATAATCAATATCAGACGTCGAAGAATTAACAGTTAATCTAAAAAAACTCTGTGGTGTCTTCAAGATAAACCACAAATGAAAATAATTGCTCAACTGTGCCCTTCCACAAAAATAAAACATAATCGACAAAACGGACATAATGTCGCAAATTATCAGACCAAGGATGCGTGTGTTGAAAAATCACCTCATCCTCCCAAAAGGCTAATACAAGGTTAGCATAAGTATTAGCACAGGGTGTGCCCATGACAACACCCTGTGCCTGTCTGTAGTAATTCCCTTGGCAGGTGAAAATGTTATGTTCAAGTATCAAAGCCAGCAATCTACAAACTCTTTATTGCTGCCATCATCCAACTGTGCTTTATTTGCCAAAACCTGTCCTATGGCTTTAAGCCCATAGTAATTGTCAATCACAGTAAACAAATTTTTCACATCCAACATGGCAAACGTATAATCTGAACAACTGGAACTTTCCATATAACAAGACAAACTAGTTAAAAAATGTGCTGTCTCTCTTAAAATCCTGGGATATAACTCGACCACCAGTCTTAAGGCACATTCAACCCAAATAGACACATTTTCAGTGGCCCAACCCCTCCCCTGAGACAGTAGGTCTCAGGGGAGGGTTGGACCCATCTTTATGTAACTTGGGTAAACCCTTAAACTCCGGGATCCTTGGATGTTCAATGTGAAGAAATTCATATTGGGATTGCACTAACAAACCACTCTTCAACATGTTCATTAACCGGGTCCTGATTTTACTTTTTAAAGAGTTTACCATCACAGGAGATAGAGGTACAAAAGTAGATGCATCACTCAACAACAAACAAAGTTTGTCACAATAATCATTCTTATTTAAAATAACAATGGCCCGTGCCTTGTCAGCTGATTTAATTACAATCCGATCATCCTGCTGCAACTGCTCTAAGGCAGTGCGTTGCTCTTGTGTTAGATTATGGTATCTACGTCTATGTTTATCCTGCACATACTGTTCAATCTCTGTCTGAGACATCCTAACAAAAGTAGTTACCGTAGGATTATTAATCGGTATGAAATCACTAGGTTTTTTAACTCTGTAACTAGTTCACAAGCCCTATCACTAAACATGTTTTTCAAAGAAACATTTATGGCAAAACACATGACATCAATAATTACCTGACTGTACTCTGACATGTTATCTGGAACAAACGTCAAACCCTTATTCAACACGAGAGTTGCTCAGCTGATAACTGGACATTAGATATATACAATATTAGTACTGTCAATAGTGTCCATAGTCATTGTGAGACTCTGCGTCTTTTCAGTCCCTGTGGTAGGGCAAAGCTCCATTTCCATGAGTTCTTCTTTTTCACAGGAGCTGGTAACATCGGAAAATTTATACTTTGAAAACTCGATGTTTCTTTAGGTCTAGCTCCCAATAGTAAAGGGGCTCCCTGACTAATAGATACTACATCCCCCTGTGTCAGCAACACCGACATGGGGAAGCCATCGTTCTGTGTTGTTGTTACCATTTCAAGAGACCTGTTCTGCTCAGTCGATACTGTTGAAATAGTCAGATTCTCGGGCGGCTTTTGACACTAGGCTACAGCGTGTGAAATTAAAGAAATTAGTACAGGATTATAATGACTTTGTAATGGGACGTATCTTTGTTTGGCCACATGATACCAACGATGCATGGCAGAGTTTAGGCTCCATACAGGGTGGTAGGGAGCCTGCATCTAACCAGCTACATGAACAGCAGCTGGTAAAACAGCAGCCAGCAAGACCTGTAAGTGATACGGGCACGATGCCCGAGAATCTGACTATTTTGACAGTAAATGTAACTGTGCCTTTAAAACCTGTTTTGAGAAAAAGGAGGGTAAACTACTGAATGTGATTGGGTAACAATATGTTTAAATGTATGTTTTTAACTGTTTTTCATTGTCTGATGAAGGGCATGTTTGCCTGAAAGCGCTTACTTCTGTTTTTAATAAAACTTCACCTGGTTTTATTTTTTGCCTCTGCCGTGTGGTGTCTTTTGCCATTTAGACGTTTTTTGGATTTCCTCATTTTTGGCATTAAGACTTTGGTGCAGGACTTCTCAGTTTTTTGAGTAGCAGTCAGCTTTAAGCTTTGTTTCTGGCACAGAACTTCCCTTTGAGGAACGCTTCCTTACAGAATTGTTGCCCTTTTAAAAAGTATATCTATGCCAATGGCTCAACAGGTAGCACACCCCCCTTTAATGCAGAAGGCTGTGGGTTCTATTCACACACCAGGTAGACCAGTTGCTGATATGGGGGGGCTGCCACACACCTGAGTGTGCCATCCTTCAGATGAGACATTAAACCAAAGCCCCATCTACTTGAGTTGATGGTAGCTTAGATAGGATATAAAAGATTCCATTACACCTGTTGAAAAGTTCTCCGATGCCCTGGCTAAATTTCCTCTACTAATATAAATACCACCTTGGGCCTCTACTGAATTGTGGCTGCTAGCCCAGTGAGACTAATTTGGTCAACAAATGACTAAAAATGTATTTGTTTATTGGCTTTTGTTTTCCAGGAAAGTCTGACTAAGCAGTGCCCTTTTTGAGAGGATGATCCAGTATGCAAACATCATGGGCATCATTTGCATTGTTGCATCATTTGTCTTCAGTTTTACTCATGAACAACAATACCATTATGTAGACATCCTTGACATTGGTTACATCGTTTACAAGCAGTTTTGATTAAAAATAACAGTTACATGGGTTTTGTGTGTGCATGTGTGCACGTGTTTGTACATGCGCACGTGTGTGTGTGTGTGTGTGTGTGTGTGTGTGTGTGTGTGTGTGTGTGTGTGTGTATTTTCTTATTTTTATACAGGAAGGTATATGCAATGCAGTAGCATCAGTATGTCTAGATTGTTAGGGTTTACGTAAGAATATTTATTACTGTAAAACTTATTCAATGTCTGGGACTTAGAAAGTTAAGTTAGAGTTAAGAGTAGCCCAAAGAAAGGTATGTGGGAGGAGGTCCAAGGAAGATAAAGGGGGTGAAGTGATAGAGGCAGGTATAGTTGTGATAATAGTACATAAGGGGCTGAAATGCTAGAGGATTGTATAGTTGTGATAATACTACATTACGTATGGCAAGAATTCATTTAGCTATATTAGTAGCAGTTTAACCAGAGGAGGTACAGGTGCAGTGCCATCTATCAGGCGTTGCTTCAGCTAGCATTTAAAGTTTTTCAGGTTGCAGGGCATTCTTAAGTGGGGGATAATGATATTCCAACTGTTAGCAGTGCATTGTGAATACAGGGAAAATCCTGCATTATTGTTAGGTTTAGTTATGGACAGTAAGGATTTGTCAATGGAGCAGAAAGGTGTCTTAGTAGTGTAAGGTTGAATGATCAACTGAAGAGATGGGAATATTTTAGGGCTGTGCAGTAGTTTGAAGGTTGTAATTAATTGCGAAGACAATAGATTATTTAGTTTGAGACAGTTTACTTGTTTCAGAGAGAAGTGATATGATCAGTATTGTTGTTTGGTTTAAATTTTGCTCGTTTATTGTAGCATTGCTCTAGTTTGTCTTATAGAGAGGATTTGAGGTTGGTTAGGATAGGAGATGTGTATAATAGGGTGGGAAGTAGAAAATAAGTGGCTGTGTTTTGTTTAGCAGAGTTGGTGAGGTGGCATTTTACTCTGTAGAGGCAGCCAACCTTTTGGTGTGCCTTTATGGCTTACTGATGGTGGAGATCAAATTTCAGGTGATTGTCTGTAATCACACCTAATAGTTTTGTGGGGGGTACTAGTTCTGTATCGGTCTAGTGGGATGACAGCATATTAAAGGCAGTTTTTTGTGAAGAGAGGGAGTTTGGATGAACAGTAGTAGTTTTTTTTTTTTTTCTTTTTGATTCTGGAGGAGCTGTGAGTTGTCAAGCCAAGCTTCTGTGGATGACAAGGATTTCTGGATGAATTATTTGGAGAATAGGTAGTGTCCTAACAGCACATATTAGAGTGGCGCCATGTGCATGTTGTACAGTTGTGGCTACGTGGTTGATAAATAAGTTGAACAGTAGTAGTTGTAGAATGGAGCTTTTTGGGATTCTGCCAGATATAGGAAGGAAAAAAGAGAAACCCTCTAGCCATTTCACTACTTGGGACTTATTAGTGAGGCAACTAACAAACCGATTAAATGAGGAGAGCGATAGTCCATACGAAGAGAGTTTAGTTAGGAGAATTTGATGACTGACTGTGTCGAATGAGTTGGATAGATCCGGAAATAGGGCTGAGATGTGAAGACTTTAAATTTTGTTTTGATTTATTATATCTGTAAACCTTAGAAGGGTAGTGATTGTACTGTGACAATATTTGAAACCATACTGTGATTGGGTTTGAAACCATGCTTTGAGGGAGAGAGGAAGTTATAAGAAGTAATATGTAAATATGTAGTAAGTTGAGAGTCAAATACATCATTCCAAGATTTTCGATACGGGTGAGAGAATGGTAATTGGCCTATAGTTTGTGAGCTTGGCTGAATGAGCATCCTTTATGGAGGAGTATTGTGTAGGATCTTTTTCCATAACGTGGGGCATAGTTTTCTTGGATCAAGTGATTTATTAGAATTGAAATTAATTTTCAAGTCTGTCTGTACTGAGTTTGAGGTATTTACATGGAAACTGGTTGGGTGCAGTGGTTGTTGTCTTTAGGGTGTGTAAGTATTTTTTAATTGTAGATGTTGGCACTGGAATGAGTGTGAAGGTCTGTTGTGGCTTCAGTGACTGGGATGGAATAACTGGATTTGTAGTAGTTTTATTTTGTAGGATGAGGTTGCTGTGTCTATAAAGTGAGAGTTAAACAATGAAGTAATACTTTCAGAGGTATTGTTTAGGGATGGGCTGAGCTGGGTTGATTTTCCAGGACTGATCAATGTACTTACGGATTTCTAGAAGTTTTTTTGGATTGTTTGATGATGATTTTTTGAGTGTTGCTATAACACGCTTTTTTGTCCTGTTTTCTGTATTGTTTGCTGTGGTTCCTTAGCTACCTGTATTGTTGCAGGAATGTTTAAAACTGTATTTGTAGCCATGACTTACAGGCTTTGTCTGTAAATTGCATGAGTTGCTTTGTTTTTTTTTTGTTAACCAAGAGGCTAGGTTGTTTTTACTTCTTTGATTCGTAATGTTGCTTGCTGTGCCAGGATATTTAAAAACAATTTATTAAATGTGTCTACCTCATCATCAAGGGGAAGAATTTTAAATGGAGCCCATTTGGACTGGAGCAGGCTGGAAGTAAATGTTTCTTCATTGAAGTTTCTGAGGTTTCTGGCTCACAGTCTGTGTTATAGTGGGGAACCTTGTGGTGCTATCTGGGATGTCTGATTTTGTAGTGCAGCTGGTGATCACTTAGTCTGTTGAGAAGGGTGCCACTTGTGTCAACATTGTTTGGGATGAATATTAGAATCAGTCTTAGATTGGATGCCGCCTTCTTAATTCTATTTGGAGTTTTGATCAAGAGAGAAAGCACATGGCTGAATTGAATTTGTTGTGTTTTCTAGGGCTTTCTTCTGCTAGTCTATGTAGTCTATGTTAATGTCTCCAAGTAAGATGGTTTCCAGTCTTATATTGGCTGATGTCAAGGAGAGGATGATTTCCAGTATGGGAATGTTGTTTCCTGGTGGTAGGTACAGGCCTATGATGATGAGATTTTTAAATATTCAGTTTGAGGAGTTAGCTGAGAAATAAATGACTATAAAAACAGCTAGCATGACCAAAGTGTAAAGCAGACATTAATAAACGGTAAGAGCTGTCACATAAAATAGGTGCTTCAATCTATTTCAAACAGCAGTAAGAAGCAGTTAAATACGTAATGATTCAAAGCACATGATTTAAGAACAGGTTTTAAAGGTACAGTCTCATTTAAACCTGAACCTTTATCTGCCTATAGTTTCAAAATCCATTTAAGTTCAGTACTTTCGTCTTTATTAGTGACATTACTCCCTTTCAAATTGACATATAACAGTTGTAAAACAAAAACATAAAATAATTACACTTATCCACTGTGCATATATGCTTAGCTAATGCATTAGATGCTTTCTTTTTCTTTATATCATATAAGTGCTCCAAAATACGTTCTTTAAAAGAAAAGTCAGTTTTACCAACATAGAAATAAGAGCAACATGTATCTTGAGCTAGGTATACCAAATCTGTAGTACTACAATCCATGTAAAATTTCAAGTTGTATATCTTCCCAGTATCAGGATGTACAAAAATAGATCTGTATAAAATGTATTTACAATCATTATATGACCTACAAATTAAAGTGCCTATGCTGTCAGATGGAATATGTGGTGAAGAATGATGGTTATAGCACAACTGACGTTTCAAAGATAAAGCATTCTTAAACAAAACCTAGGTTGTTCACCTAATTTTTTCTTCAAATTGTCATCAACCATCAAAATAGAACAATTCTTTCTGATGATGTCACAAACCCAGACTGATGTCACTAGAATATGTCAAAGCAACTCCAGTTGTATCTGTTGCTGTGCTGCCCCTCCATTTAGCCACAGAATCGGTTAGAATTAGAAAATTAGGGCTTAGCATAAGAGTGACTGTGCGACAATACATCTTCAATAACTCTATCAATCTCATCAGTGGGGTAGCCTTTATCTAAAAATTCCTTCTTCATATCATTAAAATCCCTAAAAAGGTTAGCATCATCATTATTGAGTCAGACTACTCTAATAAATTGGCCTCTCCAAACATTATTAAAAGTATATCCTGGATGCATGCTTGATGTTCTTCGTGTTTCACTGTTGCAGTCATTACTTTTGGGTAATCTGCTTGCAGGTTGCCCTCAGCTGGCCTGATTAACAAAGTCTTGGGTCTTGTGTCGGTTGCTGTCCCTTCTTCCAGGTCGTCAGGGGTATAAAACATGCAGCCGACACCATTACATCAGACTTTCTTGCTGTGCGGTGCCCGAAGCAGAAGCAGTTCACAAGTGTCGGTCGGCCAACTCCTGAAATTTTCATTTTCGAGTTTCAGAACCGAAGTCTTCAACTAAAGCTAAGTACCCCATTGGGGAACCTTTTTCTTGCTCCTTACCGATGTCAGTAAAAGTTAATAATTGCATTACTTGTGGAATGCAAATACCTCATAAAGATTTTCATTCGCACTGTATTCCTTGCCTAGGCCCTGACCACGACGTACCTTGCTGTCGGTTTTGTGCTTTATTTAATCAACGCACTGTCCGTCGTCGGTATATTTTCTCCTCTAAATATTTTGGTTCTCGGTTTAATTATCCAGAAATGTCGGTTAGCCATCTGACTACCGGAATTCCGCAAAACCGCAAAGATAAAGACAGAGACAGGCCGCCGAGGTCCAAAACTGCCGAAGACACTTCTCCTAAGCCAGTTCGCCGGTACTCATTGAGGCGCTTTCGCAGCCCCTGATACCCACTACTTCTGATTCGCAGGCCTCTACTGAGGCCCATTCAGAGTCTGGTATGCTGCGAGATGCTTCAACTATGGAACCCGCGGATGTGTCTACCTTGGATGGGTCTGGAGCTGCTGTGCAGGCACTGACTTCTGAGGGTGTATTCAGGCCTATGGACTTGCATATTAAACCGACGCCTCCTTCTTTATTTAGGCCTAAATCTCGATCCATGCCTAAAAAAACAACGCCCAGGCCACATGCGCAGGCCTCTGTGCCTAAAAAAAAAGGTTAAAAATGGCTGAAGATCTAATAACTCTAATCAGGGGTAGCCAACCCCCCCCCCCCCCCCCCTTCTAAGAGGCCTAGGACTGAAGTTGATTATGAAACTTCTGATCAGGATTCTGTTGTTTCTGATTCTTCTGATGATCTGGATTTACCCTTATCTACTTATGAAGATTCTGATGCAGAGGACTGCATTCCCTCTGCTTCCCCTCTTGAGGATTTTTTTTTTGAGGAAAACTTACATACTCTAAGGGAGCATTTCCACTGGGAAAGCCAGGATTTCTCTGATTCAAAAAAAGAGGCTTAGGGATTTCCTTCTCCTACCTCAGCATAGGCCTTTAGCTATTCCTCCTGTACTAGACATTGTTGATGATGCTCTTTCGGAATCTAGTTTGGCCCCTGATTTCCTGCCTCCTGCTCCCAGAAAACCTGACAGATATTACAGGTTCCCTGAGTGCCACAAGTTCCTTTTTAAAAATCCTATTGCAGATCCAGAGACTATTTCACAGGGGCCCAAGAGCATTAAGGCTTCTACTGCTAAAAATCCTAACCCCTTCTGATAGAGACTCCAAGGGTGCTGGATAGATGGGGTAAGAAGGTTTACACTTCTTCAGCCTTGGCCATTAGGACTTTAACCTGCCAGTTTCATGTGTTAAAGTATCAGCAACATGTTGTTGGACTGCTTAAACAGAAAATGATGTTGACTCCTTACTGTGTGGAAAATAAAGAATTACAGGATTTAATGCATTCTGCTGAACAAGTTGGAAAACATACTTTGCAATGTGGTTTTGATTCATTAGAGGCCTCTTGCAAGGCTGCCGTTACTGGGTCTGTGCTCAGAAGGCATGCTTGACTTAAGGAGCAATCTTTGCCTGATCATGTTAAAGCTAAATTGTTGGATGTTCCTTTAAATCAGGACCGCCTGTTTGGCAACAGGGCTGAGGAAGTTCTTAAAAAGTTGGAAGATAAAGCTAAATCTATGCAAACTGTTAAAATATTTTTTACAGGTTCAGCTTCCTAGATTTAGTAGGCACTGGCCCTCTAAGAATTGGTCCTTTCCAGCCCCTTCCAGGTCTTCTCAAGCCAAACCCAGATACAGCAAAATCCCCAGGTTTCAGTCCCAGGGGACACACAGAACTAAGCAGTGGGGGCCCTCCACTTCGAAATCGGGGAATGATAAAACTCCCCCTATGGTAAACTGTCTCAATGACTTCCTTTTAAAATTTCCAAGCACTTATCAACTGACTGCCCCTTTTGGGGGGGGGGGGGATTGCTCTTCATGCAAAAAATTGGGAACTCATTATTCAGGACAATTGGGTTTTAAATATAGTGTCCCAGGGATACAGATTCACTTCCACACATTGCCAACACCAAGGAGGTGGCTGGACCTACCTCCAAATCAGTGGGCAGATTCCCAAAACAAGTACTTTCTCTCTTAAGCATGGGGGCTATTCAACTGGTACCAGAAGAGGAAAAGGGACAAGGTTTCTACTCGAGACTTTTCCTGGTACCCAGGAAAGACAATTCATGGAGTCCTATCCTGGACCTGTCTCTAAACACCTTTTTGGAGATTCCAAAATTCAAGATGCAGACTCTTCACCAATTACTTCATATGCTAGGCAAAGATGCCTGGTTGGCAACACTAGATTTAAAAGAAGCTTACCTGCACATCCCAATCAGGGAATCTTGCAGAAGATACCTATGCGTGAAAGCAGGCTACATGCACTATCAGTTCTCTGCATTGCCCTTTGGCTTATCTACTGTGCCCAGGGTATTCGCAAAGTGCCTAGCTCCAGTTATTGCATTTTGAAGGCAAATAAATATTCAAATATACCCATACCTGGATGATTGCTAATTCAGGCAGAAAACCAGGACATACTTTTGAATCATCTGGCCTTTGTACAAAGGGTTATAACTTGTCTGGGGTACAGCATAAATGAAAATAAATCACACCTGTTACCCTGTCAACAAATTTTATTCCTGGGAGCAAGCTTGAATACAACTTCCCAGATGGCTTACCTCACGCCAGAGAAACAAACTCATTTGACAAACTACTTCAAACAAGTGGCCACAAAAACCCTGCTATCTGCAAGACAAATACTGCAAACTTTGGGGTTCATGGCCTCCTGCATTCTTCTAATTCCATATGCAAGACTGCATATGAGGAAGCTACAGTGGTATCTAAAAAGCCTATGGTGTCAACATTCTCAAGACCTAGAAACAATGATTCCTATCATACCTTGCCTACGCCTAGAGTTCCTTTGGTATGTAGAGGCCTGCCACCAAAACAAGGGACTACCTTTCACACCAACCCCTGCCGCCCAAACCCTAACAACAGATACATCAGACTATGCATGGGGGGCTCACCTGGCAGGGAAGTGCATTCAGGGCAAATGGAACCCAAGTCTAATGCACCTGCATATCAGTCAAAAAGAAATTTTAGCTGTACAGAATGCTGTGACAGCCTTCAAGGACCACATTCTTCCAGGGCAACTAATGGTAAAGATGGACAACACCACTGTTATGTGGCACATAAACAAGCAGGGGAGTACACATTCTTACCCCCTCTGCAGACTAGCCATGGCATTGTGGAACACAGCCTTGAGTTACCACGTGCACCTACAAGCTCAATTCCTGCCAGGAAAATAAAATACACTGGCAGATGGACTAAGCAGAAACCTCATGGACCCACACGAGTGGAAACTGGAACCAAGGATTTTCAACATGTTGACAAGCAACTGGGGGAGCCCAGAAATAGACCTGTTTGCCTCCCCCCAGAACTACCAATTGGACAAGGACTCCCCACAAACAAGCCTGGAAGTGAATGCTCTGTCCTTCAGCAGGAAAAACCTGTCAGTCTGTGCCTTCCCCCCTCTGCCTCCGCTTTCCAAAGTACTACTAAAAATCAAACAGGACAAACCAAGGATGATTTTGATTTCTCCAGACTGCCCATGCCAACACTGGTACTCCCTCTTGTGCAGTGTGTCACAATTATCTCCATGGCACCTGCCTCAGACTCCTTCCCTGCTATCTCAGCAGGAGAACCAGATTCTGCACCCACAGCTTCCAACACTGAACCTTGTAGCCTGGCTAATTACTTATTCTCTCCTTTACCATCCCTCAGCAAACCTGTGATGGATATCATCTTAGAGGCAAAGGAGGCCTAGTACTAGAAAATCTTATGCTGAAAAATGGAAAAGATTCTGTGCCTGTAATCAGTTTCAAGGGATGAGCACAGCAGCGCCCAATTTACCTCAGATTTTACAATACTTAACTGAGACGCTTCATAAGGGCCTGTCTTTTTCCTCCATTAAAATCTACGCCTCAGCCATTTCAGCTCATTATAACACAGAACTTCCCCTCTTCTCTCATCCACTGCTCAAGCAATTTCTGAGAGGGACCAAAAATTTGAGACCACCCAGGAGAGCTCCAACCCCAGACTGGGACCTTAACTTTGTCTTGGAGAAACTCACTCTACCTCCTTTCGAGCCAGCTGCTACTGCAGACTTAAAATTTCTTTCTTGGAAAACAGCTTTTCTTTTAGCAATCACTTCAGCTAGAAGGGTATCTGAATTACAGGCCCTTATGGCAGTGGAGCTTTTCATCATCTTTCATGCAGACAGGGTTTCACTCAGAACCAATCCATCCTTCATGCCCAAGGTGGTATACAGTGTGGCTCTTAATCAGTCCATTCATTTGCCAACCTTCTTTCCCAATTCACAAAATAAAGTGGAACGGATACTGCATTCCTTAGAAGTGCACAGACAACTTAGATTCTACTTGGACAGGACTAAACCTCAAAGGAAATCTGAATAACTGCTGGTAGCATTTGCTGCAGGGGCAGAGGGGAAGGCTGTTTCAAAGCAAACCATTTCTAAATGGATAAGCCATTGCATTCATGCCTGCTATTAGCACCATGGAAAACTTATCCCCTAGGGGATCAGACCTCACTCCACCAGGGCTGCATCTACCTCTACAGCCTTTCTCAGAGGCGTCCCTACCAGGGACATCCTAGAAGCTGCTACCTGGAGTTCTGTACATACTTTCACCAAGCATTATCATTTGCCAATTTTCTCTAAATCCAGAGCTGGCTTTGCCACTGCAGTCTTAAAGGGCCTTATAGCTGGCCCTAATGCTATCTGAACTCCTCCTCCCAACTATAGCTTTGGGAATCTACCCAAATATAATGACTGCAACAGTGAAACACTAAGAACATAGTACAGTTGTGTACACTTACCATAAATGTAGATGTTCGAGTGTATTTACTGTTGCAGTCGTGGTTACCCTCCCTCCAGCCCCCTAACTTCTTTTGGCTATACCTCTACTTTCCTTTACTATGCTTAAAAGCCTTTTTGGTGTATTTGCTTTTTTGTTGAAGATATATCTTTGTGCTTTAATGTTTAATTACTTCTCATTAGGGGGGCACCTGACATCTGGGGCAAGAAAAACTGATGTAATGGCGTCAGCTGCATGTTTTATACCCCTGACAACCTGATGTCATGGAAGAAGAGACAGCAACCGATGCAGGACCTAAGACTTTGTTAATCAGGCTGACTGAGGGCAACCTGCAAGCAGATTACCCAAATGTAATGACTGCAACAGTGAATATACTCGAACATCTACATTTATGGTACGTGTACACAACTGTACTTTCTGTGTAACGTATTATTTTTCTTGCAATCTTTCTTATATATATTGGTAGTAAACTTACCAGTATTGTCCTTACCTATAAAAACATCTAAAAATTATATCTGATAATATGAATACTTAACACAAAATTTCAAAAACATAGTATCATTATGCAAATAGTCAAATAACTTGTGTAACATTTCTAAAGGTCCATTCCATATAAAAAAAAATCTCATCAACAAAACACCCGTAGTATTTAATACAATCTGCAAAACATTCCCTGTCAGGACCATCTTCAACTCCCAGTATGCTAGTACCATATTCACATACCTGTTCACACATACTGTACTCATAGCTACACCAATCTTCTATAGATAAAACTTGTTATTAAAGACAAAAACATTATTTTCAAGAATGAAATCAAGCAGCCAGCAAATGAGATTAATCTTGTAATTCGCATAATCAGTATAGTGTGATAGAAATAATCTGATGATGTCCTTCTATTCAGTGTTGCAGTATTCTTTACATGTGGGTTGTCTTCTGCCCAGTGACCCAACATCCAGCCTGTGTGCAAAAGCTTATAGCCACTTTCAGTACCTGGGATGTCGCATGTATGCTCTGACAGTGTCACCCATAAAAAGATGTTCACATGTACCGTTCTTAGAAGTTTTCCACCACCGTTCGGAAGGTTGATTCCTACGTAAGGTCTGCAGTCAGATTACTTGTGTTGCTGCCAGCTTCAGATAACTACACTGTTGGGGATTTATTTTCTTGCTACTGCTGTTTGATTTTGTTCATGTCATCCAGGAAGGACAAGTGTAGGTGTGGAAGGCAGTTTCCACATAAAGACAGCTATGACCTCTGTCTTTTCTGCTTAGGGCCTAGTCATAATTACAGTTCCTGTTCCATTTGTCAGGTCTTTGTGCCTAAGACTTTGCATAGCTGTCTTTTGACTTTAAATCTCTAACTCGAGAATCAACGACTTAAGCATCTGACTAAAGATGTTATGCCGGGGTGCAGAGAATCCTTTGGCCAAGCTAAGTTGGAAGAGGAAGGTGAGCAAGCAAAATCCTGAAACCTCTTCGGCTGTGCCTTCTACCTCTGATGTACCCCTTGAGGTTGGTGAAGACCTGGTGGTATGGTTGGAGGTCGGGTCCACTTCTTTAGGAGGTAACTTTGTATAAGCCACCAAGGGTTCAGATCAGTGCATGCCCCAGGCTATCCAGACATCCATTTTGGGTGACATGACAGAACCGTGTCTTGTGCTGGAGGATTCCAATGACGCTCCTGCTGTTCCATCTAGGGATCCTTCTTTGTCTGTGCCAGATGTTAGGCCTACATCAGGTTCTTCTTCTACTTTGTCCCCACATACAGAAAGGCATATTAAAAAAAAACAAAAAACAAAAATAAACATCCCAACATCCTTTCTACTCCTCAGTTTGAGTGGGATGCCTTTTCCCAGTGTCTTATTAAGGCCTTGATGGCCTTGAAGCCTTCTTCTACTCCCCTCTTCCTGCCTTCACTTCTTCTAGTGTGCAGGCTACTGGATCTCAGGTTCTTTCCTCTTCTGATGAAGACTCCCTTGCATAATTCCACCCAAATTACTTCCCCTCTGGAATATGTATCTCCCGAGGAAGAATCTAATGGGGGAATTCCCAATGGAAGAAATATCTTTTGAAGAAACCATTAATGAGATGAGGAAGTTCTTCAAATGGGATTGTTCCAGATTTCTGATGAACAAAAGTGGTGCTTTGAACTAATTCAAATGGAGGTTCCTTCTCCCTCTGCAGTTCCTCCAGTCCTTCCAGCTTTCCTGGATGTTTTCACTTCCTCCAGTAAATCACCTGACTCCCACGCCCCTCCTCCCAAGAGGCCTGACAGATTGGATAAAGTACCAGATGACTGCAAGTTTCTCTATAACTGTCCCTGTGCTGATCTAGCAGTGGTCTCTGTTGTTTCTGATAGGTCTTCTCACTTGTCGCCTTCTGCCAAGTTTCTTGCTTCTGTTAAGGAAAGCAAAGTTCTTGAGAGACTGGGTAAGAAGTTATATACTTCTTCCATGCTATCTATTAGAGCTTTTGATTACCAGCCACATATGTGTAGGTATTCTTTGGCCTTGCTTTCTGAGGCTTCACAGGCTTTGGCACAGTTAACAGATTCTGAAGCTAATTCACAGGTTCTCTATCTTTTACTGCATCTTCTCAGGTTGCTAGACATTCTAATAAGTGCAGCTATGACGCTGTAGAGGCATCCTCCAGGGCTACTGCTTCTGCCTCTGTGATTAGGAGACATTCATGGTTGAGGCTGCAATCATTACCTGATGGTATAATGGCAAAGTTACTTGATGCTCCTCTGGATAAGTGTGCTCTTTTTGGTTCGCCAGCTGCAGAGTTTTTTAAAGAAAAAGGGAAGGAGCTCCAAGACTTGAAACACCTGTTTGTCTCACTGGTTCCCAAATTCCATAGGAACTTTTCTGCCAAAACATCCTTTGTTAGGAAGCCTGCTCATTCTTCCTCCACTTCTTCATCTGCTTCTAGGTATAAGAAGTCTACGTGGAGACTCCCTCAATCGAAATCTTCTGCTTGCTTCTCCAACTTCGCAGCCCTTTCAGGCCAGGCGGAGCTCTCTGTGACAACCAAAGCTCCCTTACAAGTCACACTCCTCTTTCTCTTTGCATCTCTCTTTCCTTTACAGCCTGGGCAAGGATCACTCAGGATACCTGCGTTCTTTCCATCATCCAAAAAGGATATTTTATTACTTGGAAGACTCTCCGTCCTTTCATGGGGATTCCTCAGCCCCCTTCCAGTCAACTGCAACTTTTCCCACAGCTCCTATTTCAGCTACTTTCTCAAGGCACTATTCGAACTGTTCCTCTGGATCAGAGAGGCATGTGGTTTTATTCAAGGATATTTCTGGTTCCAAGAAAAGGATAGTCCTTGAAGAACCATTCTAGACCTCTCCCACTTAAACACTATACTGGACGTGCCTTGTTTCCGGATGCGGTCCCTTCAGACACTCTGTCCCATGATTTCTCCTCAGTCTTTCATGGCTTCTCTAGATCTCAAAGATGCTTACCTGCATATCACCGTTGACCCTCAGTGCAGCACATTTTTACGTTTCTAGGTGGGGTCTTTGTACTTAAGTTCTTGGCCCCTCTCATTGCTTTCCTGAGGGTCTACGGGGTTCAGGTTCCCTATGTAGATGATCTTCTTTTTCTAGCCTTGTGATCCAGTTTGACTCCATCTCAGGATCACATCATTTTAGAGTGCAAGTTCCGAACAGACCCGAAGATGGATGTCCTTCAGGGATGCATCTGCAGTCATAACATATGGGTTGTCCTGCCTCAGGCAGCCCTTCGGTCGGCCGGATTCCAAAGTCTGGGTCTGGCCTCGGCTGATGTCGCACTTCACCCGACGTCATAGCTCCTGGGGTATAAAGGCATCAGCCGATGCCATTTTCCTCAGTCTTTCTTGCCGCGCGGTGCCCGAAGCAGAAGCTGTTCGCAAGTGCCGGTCGGTCAGATCCACAGATTTCAGCTACCGAAGACTTCTAAAAAAGCTAAGTACCCCGTTGGGGACTCTTTCTTGCCTCAGCCGATGTCAGACAAAGTAAATAATTGTTTAACTTGTGGGAAACAAATACCTCATAAGGATTTCCACTCTTACTGCCTTCCTTGCTTAGGCCCAGACCACGACGTATCAGCTTGTTTAGCCTGTGCTTCCTTCAACCAACGGACACTTAGACATCGGTCGGAGACTCTGACTACACATTTAGCCAAAAACGCAAGGAAAAGGACCGACACTTGTGGCCCGCGGTTTCGGCTGAAACCACGGTTAGGCCTACCACGAGTGTCTCGGTTTCGGCTGAAACCGAGTCCTCGGTTCTTCCTTCTGCCGAAAGCATGCCTCCGACAACCGAGGCCACAGAGGCCCCGGCTGTGTCGGCTACAGAAATTCCTACCGAAGAAGCAGGCGCACACGAATTGTCCGACACCATTCCGTTGGACATCTCTACTCCTGCACATGGGGCAGCTAGACCCCCTGCTTCTATGTCTATTAAGGCCTTCTCCAGGGCTAAAGCAGCTAAACTTTCCAAGGCCTTACCAACAAAAGCTTCCTCTCACAGACCTTCCTCAAGTTCTCAGATTCTCAGCCTTGCTGAGGACCTTATATCTATGATTAGGGGATCCCAACCTCACCCAGACAGGGCCTCACAACCTCCTCCTGAAAAAAGGCCTAGGACTGAACCCCCTGAACCTCTCTCCTCTGACTATTCCTCGGATGGATCAGATTTATCAGACCATCAGGAAGGACCATACTCACCTTATGAGGATTCGGATGCAGAAGACTCAATTCCTTCTGCCTCCCCCCCAGAAGAATTTTCATTTGGGGAAACTCTACACTCAATGAGGGAACACTTCCAATGGCAGGGTCAGGATTTTTCTGATTCTAGGAAAAGGCTAAGGACCTTTTTACACTTACCACAGCATAGGCCTTTAGCCATACCACCTGTACTTTCAGTTGTTGATGATGCATACAATGATGCCAGTTCTGCCCCTGATTCTCTTCCCCCGGCCCCTGCCAAACCTGACGGATATTACAGGGTCCTGGATTCTCACTTCCACTTGTATAAGGCCCATGCTGCAGACCCAGAAATCATTTCTCAGGGCCCTAAGGGTGTTGCAGCTGCCTCTGCCAAAAACCCCCTACCCTCTGAAAGAGAATCAAGAGCATTAGAGAGATGGGGTAAAAAGGTTTATACATCTGCTACTCTTTCTGCCAGGGCTTTAAACTGTCAATTTCACATGATACAGTACCAGGAATTTTTGTTAGATCAGCTGAATAAAAAGCTTTCCTCTCCTGAACCTTTAGACCGTAAGTCCCTTCAGGATTTGGTACACAACTCTCAGCAGGTCAGTAATCATTTCTTAAAATGTGGCTATGATGCACTGGAGGCTTCATTTAGATCAGCTATGACTGGAGCAGTGATTTGAAGGCATGCCTGGCTAAAAGAGCAATCCTTGCCAGACCATGTTAAGTCTAAACTCCTAGATGCCCCTATGGAGAAACAAAAGTTTATTTGGCTCCCCTGCACAGGAGGTTCTAAAGAAAGTGGAAGAAAAAGCAAAATCTGTGCAAACAGTCAAGGATTTTCTGCAGGTCCAACCTCCGAGGTTCAGCAGAAATTGGCCTTCAAAGAATTGGTCCTTTCCAGACACCTCCAGAGCACAGAGAGGCAGAAATAGACGCCCAAGAGGCAGAGGTCAATCAAGGGGTGCCTACAGGGGTCGTCAGTGGCAACCTGCCAACCAGAGGAGTACCGCCACAGCTGCGACTACAACTACTTCCACAGGACAGACACAATGACTTGGCTCTGATTCCGCCTACCAGGGAACAACTGGAAGCACCCTTGGGCGGAAAGTTAGCTTTATTTTCAAAAAACTGGCATTGCATTACAGGAGACAAATGGACATTGCAAACAATAGACAAAGGCTACAGGTTTCACTTCCACACTTTACCAAAAAAGAGAGGAATGCCAAACCTTCCACCAAGCCAGAAGTCAGAGGCTCTAAAACAAATCATCAACCTACTAAGGATGAGAGCAATAGAAAGGGTATCATCTATGGAACAAGGCCAAGGATTTTACTCCAGACTATTCCTTGTACCAAGAAAAGAATCTCAATGGAGGCCTATTCTCGACTTGTCCGCACTGAACACATATCTCATTGTACCAAAATTCAAGATGCTGACCCTACAGCAACTTCTTCCCATGTTGGGCAAGGAGTCTTGGCTGGTGACTCTAGATCTCAAGGAGGCATACCTGCACGTCCCTATACGACCAGATTGCAGAAGACACTTCAGATTTCTTGCAGGATCAGAGCATTATCAATTCTCAGCATTGCCCTTTGGCTTATCTACTGCCCAGAGTATTCACAAAATGCCTGGCATCAGTAATTGCACATTGCAGGCTTCAGGGAATTCAGATCTACCCATACCTGGACGACTGCCTAATACAAGCGGACAACAAGACAAAAATAATAAAGGATTTGGCCTATGTCATACAACTGTTACAAGCCTTGGGATACACAGTCAACATACAAAAGTCAAGACTAGTGCCATCCCAGAGGATAACATTTTTGGGTGCAGAACTGGACACAATAACTCAGATGGCTTTTCTCACAGAAGAAAAACAAAAGCAACTACCAGTCTACTTCATGGCATTGACAAGACAAACTCAGCTTACTGCAAGGAAAGTCCTGCAGGCCCTGGGTTACATGGCATCTTGCATAATCTTGATCCCACATGCCAGGCTGCATATGAGAAAATTACAATGGTACCTAAGGAATGTATGGTCTCAACACAGACACAGTCTAGAAACCATGATACCAATCATTCCATGCCTGAAAAAGAATTCCTGTGGTGGGCTCAGGCCTGCCAGACCAACAGAGGGTTGCCTTTCCACAAACCACAACCAAGGCAGACCATCACCACGGACGCCTCAGACCTAGGCTGGGGGGGCGCACATGGAAGACAAGTGTATCCAAGGCCTATGGTCTCAAGACCAGCTGAATCTACACATAAATCTAAAGGAGATGCTGGCAGTGAAGCATGCAATCGAGGCATTCAAATCATTCCTCCAGCAAGGACACCTGCTGATAAGGACAGACAATACCACAGTCATGTGGTACATCAACAAACAGGGAGGCACACATTCCTACCCTCTATGCCGGATGGCAATGGACCTGTGGAACCTAGGCCTGAATCTCAACATTCAACTGCAGGCCAGATTCGTACCAGGAAAAGAGAATTCACTAGCAGACAGCTTAAGCAGAACTACCACGGATGCTCACGAATGGATGCTGCATCCAGACATCTTCAAAAACATAACAAAGAAATGGGGAATGCCAGAGATAGACCTGTTCGCCTTCCCACTCAACCACCAACTGAAGAAATTCTGCTCAAGAGAATACCACCCACAAGCCTGGAGGGTGGACGCCCTTTCTTTCAGCTGGAAGGCCCTGAGAGTTTATGCCTTTCCACCTCTCCCATTGATGTACAAAGTTCTACTGAAGATCAGGGAGGAACAGCCAAAGGTGATTCTGATAGCTCCAGACTGGCCAAGGCAGCATTGGTACCCGCTACTGAGAAGCATGTCTCGGACGAACTCATGGCCTCTACCTCTATGGCCTTTACTTCTAACGCAGAACAACTACAAGACCCTGCATCCAAACTTGAAAATGCTGCAGCTAACTGCCTGGAAAATTGCATAAAACAAAACCAATCTGTTTTATCTCAGAGGGTCAAGGACATTATCCTGGAGGCTCGCAGACCCTCCACAAGAAAAACATACTCAGCCAAATGGAAGAGATTCCTCATTTGGAGTGCATCAAAGGGAACAAATGTCACACTGGCAAACCTAGCACACATCCTAGAATACTTAGCAGAACTGTTCCACAATGGCCTGTCCTATTCTTCCATTAAGATTCATGCTTCAGCAATTTCAGCAGAGTACAACATGAATCCTCCTATCTTCTCTCACCCTCTCCTCAGACAATTTTTAAGAGGGATCAAAAATGTAAAACCTCCAAGGAAACCACCTCTGCCTGCATGGGATCTCAATTTCGTGCTGGAAAAATTAACACTTCCCCCTTTTGAACCAGCAGCATCAGCAGACTTACAGTTCTTATCTTGGAAAACTGCTTTCCTTCTAGCAATCACTTCAGCAAGAAGGGTATCCGAGTTACAGGCATTAATGGCAGTGCAGCCTTTCCTTATCTTTCACCAGGATAGAGTGTCTCTGAGAACCAATCCTACTTTCATGCCAAAGGTGGTATCCAGGGTATCCTTGAACCAAGCTATTCATTTACCTACGTTCTTCCCTATCCCACAGAACAGGGGGGAAAAACTACTGCTCACCTTGGATGTACACAGACAACTGCGCTACTATCTGGACAGAACTAAAACCAGCAGAAAAACCGACCAGCTTCTGGTAGCATATGCAACAGGAATGCAAGGAAAAGCAATTTCCAAACAGACAATTTCAAAATAGATAGGAAATTGCACTCGATTCTGCTACTCTTTTCATGGAAAGACAACTCCTGAAAATATCAGGCCTCACTCCACAAGAGCCACAGCCACCACTACAGCTTTCCTACGAGGAGTGGCTACCAAAGACATTTTAGAAGCTGCTACTTGGAGCTCCGTGCATACATTTGCCAAGCATTACAATCTTCCTTTATACTCCAGATCCCAAGCAGGTTTTGCAACTGCAGTTTTACAAGGGATCTTAACTACACCATCATTATCTTAGTGCCTCCTCCCCCAGTTTGGCTATGGTATTCTACCCATATGTTATGACTGCAGATGCATCCTTGAAGGACATAGTACAGTTTTGTACCTACCATAAATGTAGATGTCCGATAGGTATGCATCTGCAGTCAGGATTACCCACCCTCCTTCCCCTCTGTGGTATTCCTAGGGTACTTACCCCTCTCTTAGCTAGCTGGGGGAATCTATTATGGTGTATTTGTTTGTATGTATATATGTATATATATATATATATTTTTTGCTTTCTACTGTTTGGAATTTTCTACTTTTATCCAAATTTAGCCTTCCTAGAGGGCACCTGGCATCTGGGGCAAGAAACACTGAGGAAAATGGCGTCGGCTGATGCCTTTATACCCCAGGAGCTTTGACGTCGGGTGAAGTGCGACATCAGCCGAGGCCAGACCCAGACTTTGGAATCCGGCCAACCGAAGGGCTGCCTGAGGCAGGACAACCCATATGTTATGACTGCAGATGCATACCTATCGGACATCTACATTTATTGTAGGTACAAAACTGTACTTTTTCCTGATAGCAGACAAGGTTCTTTTTCTTACTGCCTTCATGGAAAGCCTTCTGTCTCTTCCTGCCATCTCAGCCAGGGAATTCCTAAGACTGCTCATATTCATGGCTTCCATATTCCCATGCTGCCATTTGCAAAACTTCAGATGAGAAAATTTCAGTAGTTTCTAAAGACAACATGGAACCCAGCATGCTCACCATTTAGAGGTTTTGATTCCTCTCCTTCCCTGTCTGAAAACAGAGCTCCTCTGGTGGTTTCAGCAGCTTTCTCTCAATCCAGGCCTTCCCCTTCTTTTACACCAGCCTTTTAAACAGCTTTTTACAGATGCCTCGGACATAGGCTGGGGGGCAGCCTTTGCTTTGAGGAAGGTTCAGGTTCTCTGGTCTCCATCTCAGAAGAGGGAGCACATCAACATCTGAGAAATGAGAGTTCTGATTCTAGCTTTGCAAACCTTTCATCTCCTATTTCTACCAGGTCCTGTGAAGATTTTTACAGACAACATCACTGTCTTCTGGTACGTAAATAAGCAGGGAGGACCAAATCTTACTTTCTTTGCAGGCTAGCTCTCAAGACATAGGAATTGGCAATCCAGTACAAGGTAACCCTTCATGTTGTTTACCTACCCTCTGCTCAAAACTCAGTGGCAGAAGCATTAAGCAGGTCCATGACACACTCCCACGAATGGATACTCCACAGGGATGTGTTCCTTGGTCTAATTCACCAGTGAGGTACTCCACATCTGGATCGCCTTGCCTCTCTTCAAAAGAGACAACTTCCTCTCTTTTGTGCCAGGGTCCCACATCTTTTTCATGGAAGGGGATGTTTCTTTCTGCATTCCCCCCTTCCATTTCATTCAAAAAGTCTTGCTGAAAATTCATCAGGACAGGCCAAAAATCTTGTTGGTGACTCCCTTTTGGCCAAGACAGCATTAGTTCCCTCTTCTTCTGCAACTAGCCAAGGACCATCATCTCAGGTTACCTCACAGGTTGGACCTACTCACACAGGACGAGAGATCCTTGCTTCCCCCACATCTGTCAACACTACAGATGACCTTTTGGGTGATTAACATCTGATTCCTTTTAAGCACCTTTTCTCACAGGATGTGCTTAGGGTTTTGCAAGAGACCAGGAAACCCAATACTAGGAAGCCGTACACTTCCAAATGGAAAAACATTTCTGTCTGGTGCCTTAAATGAAGTCTAGATCTACTTTCTGTGGACATTCCCGTAGTACTTTCTTACCTTTGTGAACTGCTTAAAAGTGGCTTGTCATATTCCTCAGTTGAAAGTTCATTGTTCTGCTCTTTCCACTTGTCTGCTGTTGACACCTCCTTTAACTTCCAAATTGGAGGTTAAACTTTTTCTTAAAGGTGTCCTACGCATCAAGCCACCCAGGAAACCAGTCCCATTTCCTTGGGATCTTACCTGTGTCTTAGAGAAGCTAACTGTGGTTCCTTTTGAGCCCATAGTCTCTGCTCCTCTAAAGTTTTGCACTTGGAAAACTGTTCTTCTGGTAGCCTTGACTTCTGCTAGGAGGGCTTCTGAGATTCAGGCTTTGATGCCTTTTCCTCCTTTTATGGTTTTCCACAAAGACAGTGTGTCTTTTAGAACTAACCCTTCTTTCATGCATAATGAGAAATGTTGAATGAGATGTCGTTTAATCAATCTGTCCAATTGCCCACCTTTTTCTCCAACTCCTCAATCTTCTAGTGAAAGGATTTTGTATACCTTAGATGTTCATAGGCAACTTGGATTTTACCTGGACAAGACTAAAGCTGTCAGGAAGTCAGATCAGCTATGTTGCAGTATTCTGTCACTCCCACCTTCCTCCTGCAACTTGTCCATTCCTTGGATGACTCCTTGTTTGCCTTAGGACTGTTGTTCCTCATGGGGCTTCCTTGTTCTGAAGATGGTACGTGCGGATGTCCTTTTAAGGCTGACATTGTCAGAGCATACGTGCAACGTCCCACTTACTGGCAGGTGGCTACAACCTTTTGTATACAGGCCAGATGTTGGGTCATTGGGTAGAAGACACCCCATAAGTAAAGAATACTACAACACAGAACAGGACATCTGTAGTTATGGTAAGATTTTATACAAGTATTCTTTCTCCACCCGTATGTCATTGGGATAATGGTAAAGAAAGAGATCATAACCAGTGTCACAAGGATAAAAGTATGACTATCATTATAGCTTATACTCCAGTCACAAAGACTTGTAACAAAATGCCTTGTATCCTTCAAAACTGTGTTAACGTTATCGGGGGGGGGGGGGGCATAACATTCTCAAAACATAACTGGATAAAGGTTCTGTAAGCCAACCTTGACTACAGACTGTCGTTCTCATAGGGTGTTTCCTAACGTCGTTATGAATTTTAGGGAGCCACATGCATATAACTGTTATCACTGGATGTTCTACAAGAAAATAATCATAAAGCTGGATGAGAAGTTCAGCGTTAGTAAAAGTGGGTATTGTATCATGGTAAGTGGAGAGATCTTAAAACATTTCTGCAGAAAATAACAATTCCGCCTCCTTTTTTCTGGGTTCTATCTAGTCTGAGTATATTATAACCTGATGGGAGTATTTCTTTGTCTTTGGTAATTGGTTTTAACTAGGTTTCTGTGGCTATGAAGAGATCAGGAGCATAACAGGCTATACAGACTTGAACTTCTTTGATTTTTTTAGAGAGTTGTTACCGTGTAATAATTTTAAGTCCTAGGTGGTTGGAGAGGTAGCCTCTTACTGTTTTGGGAGGTATGGGGGTAGGTTTGGTGAGGTCTAGAGTTAGATGAGTGAGTCTGGGATTGGTATGTATGCTTTACTGGAAAGGCTCACCCAGAGTCTGCTACAGTTTGCTGTGAGGAAAAGGTTAGTTTGCTTTTTATTTGTTGTATTTTGTATTACTTTATTGCCTTTTTCTATTTTGTATACTCTGATTTATTTTCTTTACACTGTGTTTTACTTAGATTTTGCTTTTAAATGCATATTAAAACTTAAAAAGAGACCACAGCTCTGTCTCTCTTGTGAGTCAGACAGAAATTAGAACAGGTCAATTGAGTCACACATAAGTTAGAACAGGTCAGTTAAGGTTAATCATCTGTGAACTGAGGTGGTGGAGCTAGGAACTAAACCTTCTATGTAAGGGGTAAAATAAAACATTTCAGGGCTTTACTGGAAAGGCTCACCCAGACTCTGCTACAGTTTGCTGTGAGGGAAAGGTTAGTTTGCTTTTTATTTGTTGTATTTTGTATTACTCTGTTGCCTTTTTCTATTTTGTATACTGTGATTTGTTTTTTTACACTGTGTTTTACTTGTATTCTGCTTTTAACTGCATATTAAAACTTGAAAAGAGACCACAGCTCTGTCTCTTGTGAGACAGACAGAAATTTTTCCGACCCTCCTACCCGGTAACTGTTGTGTTCTTAAACACCACTGTGTTTCTAGTTACCCGCTCATGTTAATTTGACCGTATATCTCATTTCCTGTCTGCTTTTACTGGCTGGTTTGAGTAAGCACAAAATTATCATTTTGTGAAATCACTCCCCTTCAACTATTTAAATTTATTGGGCATCCTACTGTATTCCATAGTACTAGAATACAAAAGTGACCACCCCTTTCTACCTATCTCGCTGTTTTAAAAATAGTGACTATCCACTAAAATTGAACTTTTTAGACAGGTAAAACTGAAGTTATCTACTTTCACATCTAACTCCTCTAGTGCACACTGCAGTGTTTAGGATAAACCATTTTTTTCATCTTACCTTTAAGCATTTATTGCAAGACCACCAGTTATTGGAGAGCCCACATTCTGCCTCTCAGTAGTCATCTTGGGATTAGTGCTTCTGTATTCTCCTGGTGAGAGGAGTGCAATCTGTACTTATATTCTGATCCTGGTGAGAGTAGGAACAGAGTGCTTTGATTCCTGATTCTTTCTGGTTGGAGAGTGAGTGTCTGTGCTTAACGTACCTGATTGGTCTGGTTGCTATTCGAGGCATCTGCCAGAAAAAGGCTACAAGCCTGCAGACCCTTGCATCATCTGGGACAAGACTGTGGATCACCAAGCAGGCCATGGCCTGCTTCTCTTCTTGGGATTGGTGCTAACATTTTGCTTCTGGTGAGAGAAGAAGCAAAGCAGTATTATATCCCAACAGAGTGAAGCTGTACTGAGACCAACATTAGTAGTAGCCAGGCAGTAGCCATTTATACGACTCCCCTCTTTTCATCATTCTTGACAAGCTAATTCTTTATTTTTCAGTAAGTACTGCTTGATTTCTTTCTAACTTCAGAATATCTGCCTAAATACTTCATCTTTAAATTTTCAGGGTCTACGTATTAGTTTCCCCTCAAGTGCTTGGCAGTGCTCTGTACAAATTCAGACACCTTCAGTGACATTTTTCCTGTAAAAGGACTGCATAAGG
Organism: Protopterus annectens; assembly: GCF_019279795.1. Taxonomy (NCBI): domain Eukaryota; kingdom Metazoa; phylum Chordata; order Ceratodontiformes; family Protopteridae; genus Protopterus; species Protopterus annectens. The sequence goes on from NC_056725.1 coordinate 1,585,321,096, forward strand.
AAACAGCTCCAGTACTTAGTAATAATGACCATCCTTCCTGGTATGTCTAAAGATCAGTTCCCTGTGCTTTCTCCTATTAACCTGGTGAACTTGGGCATTTTGAGGCAGTGTAGCAACTGTCACATGTACACAGACAGCCCTCTCCTCTTACCTCCTAACACTCAGACTTGTGAGAGATGCACATATATATCCAAATTGGAACCCATGCACTCTCAAGCCAAGGCTGGAATAGCTGGTCAAGAGGAGAAGGTCAACACCTGCACCACACCACATGCAACATACAGCCCTCCAGAACACCCACCATCACAGCTCTCACATAAAAACACAAACCACACACCCACCTTTGCTGAGGCTCTCAATAGAAATCTACCCAAACAAGTGTGCCCCTCAACTTAAGCCCCTAAGGCAAAACAGCTTGCCCAATCCAGTAGTCATAGGTGACTTGATAGTGAGGCACACTGATGTCCCACTCACTAGGTTGAATAAGGAGAAGGTAACAGTCAGCTGTCTGACACATAACACACACACTCAGGTCACTCCACAACAAGTACAAAGCCATGTCAAACCCAGAATTAATGGACATGCTCCACCTCAAAAAATCCAAGTCCCTTAGAGCTACATGCTCCAGGGACCTAAACCTCAGCACAAAAATAAATAGGACTTGCTGGAGGGACAGATTCATTTCCCAGAGGCTCCCCTCACTCTGGAATAGAATCCCAATTCATGTTAGACATAGCCCCTCGCTGACCCTCTTCAAGCGAAATCTGGACGTGTGGATGGGAAATCGCAAATTCCCCCCTGGGATCTCTTCTGTGTCCCTGCTAGACAGAGGCACAGTAAACTAATCTTAAAAGGGTACCTTCTGTGACCTACTTTACAGAGGCACAGTAGGCTAATCTAATAGGGAGGCGGAAGCCAAATACACTCTGGCTAGGCTTATAATGCCCTAGGGCAGATAGCCTAGTATCTACCTATGAACCTAAGTACAAGTATGACTCTGTCACTGTCCATGTGGGTGTGAATGACCTGAGACACACCTCCATGGACTACATGAAAAAAGACATGGAGGAGCTCTCGGATTATGTGGGCCAGGCAGGTATGACCCTAGCTCTGTGCAGCATCCTACCGTCATCCAGAATGATACCGCAGTACAAGCAGAAAATGATTGACTTCAACAATTGGCTAAGTTTCTGGTGCCATTCTAAGCGGATCCAGTATCTGTCAGCTTGGGATGACATGACTGACAGACCTTGATGCTTTGACATAGATGGCCTGCATCTGTCACCCCTGGGTTTCCGGATAATGGCTAAGCTTCTTGCCACCCCATAGTGCCTTTTTAGGAGATGTTCCAAAGACCAAATTACCACCGTAACAGCTATAAATAAATGCAGTATGAGGGTCATGCTGCTCCACACTAGAAGTCTAAATCTCAAGATGCACTTGCTCGAAACACTCCTAAAAATGGCGAACATCGTCATTTGTGCTGTAATGGAGACCTGGTTTAAAGCAGCAGAAAGCACCCCTGCACTGTAACTCAAGCTGGCTATAACTCATTCCACACCTTTCAGCTCCAGAACATGGACCCGAAGCTTCAAAGGCAGTGGGTGTCTCCATATTCATAAAGGATATGCACACCTCCAGACTAATAGCCCAGCATGGGTCTATATCAGAATGTCGAAGTTTTAAAACTTCGAATGTTCTAATATCGAACCGTTTTGAGACAACGGTGAAAATAGCAAATCTGCAGAACACTGAAGGTTGGCCGGTTCTGTGGCTTCGCTATTTTCAGCGCTGTGGTGGAAATGTACGGGTCGGGTTCAGGTAAGTGTGAGATTGTGTGGTTGTTAGGATTAGGGCGCGGGTTAGGTGAGTTAGGGTTAGGGTGCGGGTTAGGTGAATTAGGGTTAGGGGCGAGTTTAGTGAGTTAGGGTTAGGGAGCAGGTTAGGTGAGTGTGCGATAGTGATGGACCTTAGGGTTAGGGTTTGGGTTAAGGTAAGTGGATAGATAGTAGTGTATGTATAGTTTAGTGTAGGGTTAGTTGTAGGATTATAAGTGTATGTGTGTGTATTGATGTTTTTTACGTGTGCTTATGTTGTGTGTATGTGTTTCGGAAAACTAAATTTTTTCCCAAGGAAAAAATTCGCTGTTCGGAATATTCGATATGTGGTTTAGATATTTTAGATTCGATGAAATAACGTTCGCTGTTTTCATCTTTCGATAACATGATATAAACGCGCCCAGCATAATGCATCTGAGATACTTCAGGTACAGCTAACATTGGGTAAGCCAGCGCTTCAATCAGTTAAAATCATTCCTCCTTCTTATACATACAGCTCAAGTCACATGGTACACTAATTAAGGTTTCATTCACATTTAAAGCTATCAATAACATAAACTGACACATTAGTATTTCTAAAATACACATACAAGCTTTCACATATCAACACATAAACTAACATAATTCACTTATAAAAAACATGTTTAAAACTTATAAATAGCCATGTACTACCTAAAAAGTGGTCTGGACTTCAGTTTAGGTTGTATTGGGACATATTCATTAAGCCCATGGCCAGTGTCTGCTCTCAACCTCACTATCCACTTGGCTTCTAACTCCTCGGTAGGCATTCAAATGTGAATGAAACCTTAATTTTTGTATCATGTGACTTGAGATGTATGTATAAGAAGGGGGAATGATTTTAATTGATTTGTAAAGACATCTGAAGAAGTGGGGTTTACCTACGAAAGCGCTTGTGTTTTATTAAACGTTTTGATACTGGAACCTGAAGTCATCTTTGAGTCCTGCTGTTTTATTTGGATTGTTGGACTTGTTTTATGTACAGGACTTGACTACTCAGGAGCATCGTTAGCTATTTTGTGCTTCCTGAGGTATAGGGAAATATGGATATGAATTAGGACGAGTTTGTATGGTGAGGATTATAACAGTGTAGAATAGGTATGATAAGGAAGGATAGTAAGAAAAAAGTATTGATTTAATTGTGTATGGATGTAGATTTATTGAGGGTAGAGGGGTATAAGCAGTATAGGGAGATAAGGGGAAGGCTGAGAGATGTTACATAGGAAGAGATGAGAGAAATATCTGTTTGTCGTATATGAGAGAGAATTTCAGGAATGAAAGGAAGAGGAGTTTTGATCAGGAATAACCAAGAGGTACACTTAGAGACAGATATGATTAGGAGAGGATGTAGTACAAAGCAGTATGAGAGGGAGAATGGCATTTGAAAATTATTCCAAATGTCAGATGAAAATAAGGAAGAGGAGGACAGAAACAAGAGTGTTTCTTTGATAGTATTAAAGTTGTTCAAGAAGGTATAGAGAGTGGGTAGCATAAGTGTAGGAGGTATAATGGCAGAGTAAGGTGGGGTGGGTTGGAAATGGGGGTAGACGAGCAAAGCGCGGCTGACAATAAATAGCAGCCCCCCCCCCCCCATAGGCCATTTATTACAGAGAGAAGACAGTTTATGGAAGGTGCTCAGCTAATGGCAAAGAGGCACTTAAATTTACTTAATGCAGACTGTAGGAAGCTAGGGCTGTGAAGTAACTGGCGTACACGGTGTAATTTAATAGTCAAGTGACAGGACAATGATCAATTTAATAATTATTTTTAAGGCTTTTTGCAGTAGTTCCCCTTTAAGAAACCCAGTGTTTTTTATGACTATCGGACATTTCCTGTCAAGGACTGCTAGTTTTAACCTTTGGCTTATTTTTTAGATTTGAGGGTTAATGTTTACATGGAAACTTTACTGTTATTTAACTAAAGTTCAGTGTAGGGAAATGTTTTAAATGGGGAGGCTGTTTGCTGTCTTAGAGCTTGTGTATACTTCATAACAATGTGCCAGTCATATTTCGTGTTAGTGAGCTTTTTATTTTCTATGCTTTTGACAGGATTTTTGTGTACTGTTTGTGAACTACATTTGAAAGGGAACCGTGTATGCTGTGTAAGTGTAATTGTGCTGCTCATCAATACTTTTTGACAGTTTACCTTATGATCGACCCATTTCAGCAACTCTTGCCAGCTTTAGGTCGTCTTACAGCATAGATACTTAGTCCATTCCTGCTGATTCCTCTCCTGCTGTATCTAGAAGGCAATAACAACTTACCAAGGAGTCCTTGCTGACATCATGGGCTTAGACAACACCTCAGCCAGTAGTGGGTGAATCTGTAGTGGTCATTAGACATTCCTCAGACCACTCGCTTCTTCCAACTTCTTCTGATGCAGTCCTTTCAGCCACCATAAACTGGGTGTTAGCAACATCCTCTTCTGCTATTCCAGTGTCCAATAGAGGCATGAGAGAAGCGTCTTCTCTGGATGTGGGTGAATCCCTTGGAGATATTGCTCAGGGTAATTGAAGAGACCTCTAAACAGGATAGAAGTGTCTTCTCCAGGTCGATCTTCAGCCAAGGGTTTTCCTGCAAAAAAAAAAGAATGTTAATCTGTGTTCATCTAAAATCATTGTGACTGTTAGAAAAGATGATTTTCTTACCTTGACTAAGCAGTCATTATAGGTTGTCATTCCTGCTGCTCAGCAATCCTTACAGAAGACCAGTATCAGTAAAGAAATTCCTGAGGAAAATGTGTCAAAGGATTCTGACATAGACAGAGACATGGCTTCCTCTCCTATAGATTCCCAAGCCCAGAACTTTGATTCTGAGGAAACTTGGTCCTTTCCACCTCCTTTTTTAAACCAAGAAATATCTTTATTAAGTTATCATTTATGACATAGGCAATCATATGTTTATGTAAATGAAACAAACTATATTGAAGTATTTTTAGTTGCAAACATTATGCATCACTTATAATTTATCCAGTCATTGTCATTCAAACATTACATAGCCCATTCGAATCCTGCCTTCTTTTATTAAACCTCATTCCCCCACCAAAACATGATTCTGCGTGTATTGTTCCCCACAGTTCCCATTTTTTCTCATGTAATTTGCTGCTACCCTTTTCTAAGGATCCCATTTCCAGTTGTTTTATCTCTTACTATTTTCACTACTTGTAGTACAGTTGGTTTAGACTTTGATTTCCTTTTTCTAGTAATTGATTTGTCCTGTCCACTTCCTTTGGGGGAATTTTCATTCTCTCTCAGACAGTATCCAGGATGAATGAAGTGTTTTGGTGGGAACAATTGGACATTCTTCCTGAATTCAGGAGATATTATACAAGTGTGTATACCTATTTTGCTAGCCTTGCCGGACGTGTCTGTTGCTGCCTGTAATCTTGATGTTCTTCATTCCACATTGCTGCAGTCCTAACTATTGGGTAGTCCGCTGTCCAGTCGGCCCGAATACCAAAGTATATGGCTGACGTCGGTCAGGGCGCATTAGACTGACGTCAGTACGTCAGGGTACTAATGCGCATGACCGACGTCATATCCTCAGTCTTTTTTGCCGCATGGTCCGATGCAGAAGCAATTTTGCGAGTGCAGGTTGGCGTTCTGAAAGTTTCTGAAGTCAGAGTTTCAGACCGAATCAAAGTTGGCTAAGTACCCGTTGGGGAATATTTTGTTTTTCTTGCCTCAGTATTTAACCGGATGTCAGAAAAAGTGAATAACTGTATTTCTTGTGGGAAACAGATACCTCATAGGGATTACCATACTTTGTGTATACCTTGTTTAGGGCCTGAGCACGACGTTGTTGGATGCCGCTCTTGTGCTAGATTTAACAAACGCACTATTAAGAGAAGGTTAGACTGTGCCAGGTTAGTTTTTGGGAAGCGGTGTAATTATAAAATGCCGTCGGATGCTCCGGCCGCTTCGCCAAAAGCGCAAGGACAAAGCAGCAAAGCCTAGAGTGGAAGAACCGACAGTCCCAGACGTCGGTTCTTTAGAAGGCTCAGTGGAGACGGAGGTTCTGCCAGGAGTTTCTTTGGAGTCTCAGGGAGAGACTTTACTGTTACAGGATGTATCCTCTCAGGATGTAGGCCAGGCTGAGGGGGCTTCTCAGGTGGCTGTTCTTCCCTCTCTTCCTAAGGTGGTTAGAGCCTCCCCTTCTGTTTCCAAGGCTTCTTTGAGAGGCAGGCCAAGTTTAGCTTCAGTGGGGTTTCTCCTAGTGCTTCAGGGTCTTTGACTAAGAAACAGATGCTTCAGATGGCAGAGGATTTGATTACTATGATTAGAGGTTCTATGCCCCCTCCTGATAAGAGGCCTAGGGTGGAACCTGAGTTTGAGAGTTTTGAGCAATGTTCGAGGCTTCTGAGTCTTCGGCTGAAGACTTGCAGGAGTATCCTCCTTATTCTGATTCTGATGTGGATGATTCTACTCCTTCAGCTTCTCCTCCTGAGGATTTTTCATTTTCAGAGACTCTGCATTCCATGAGGGAGCATTTTAAATGGGAAGGTCAAGATTTCTCTGATTCCAGGAAGAGGCTTAGGGAATTCTTTTTACCCCAGCATAGGCCTTTAGCTATACCTCCTGTTCTGAATGTGGTGGAAGATGTTTTTGCAGAGGCTTCCCTGAATCCTGATTCTTTGCCTCCTGCCCCAGTTAAACCGGATAGGTACTATAGGGTGCCTGAAGCTCATAAGTATCTTTTAAGAGTCCTAGGGCAGACCCGAAACTGTTTCTCAGGGGCCTAAAGGTGTGAAGGCCTCTGTTGTTAAAAATCCTGTTCCTCCTGATAAAGAGGCAAGGGCTTTGGATAGATGGGGAAAGAAAGTGTATACTTCTTCCACTTTAGCCATGAGGGCGTTGAATTGTCAGTTTCACATGTTAAAATATCAGAATTATCTCCTTTCACAATTGAAATCTAAGGTGGATGCTCTGGCAGAAGGTATTGAGTGTAAAGAGTTGCAGGATTTAGTTCATGTGTCTGAACAGGTGGGTAAACATTCCTTGCAGTGTGGTTTTGATGCTGTGCAGGCCTCCTCGAGGGTGGCTGCCACTGGTTCTGTTCTTCGTAGGCACGCCTGGTTGAGAGATCAGAATTTAGCTGAGCATGTTAAAACAAGGATTTTGGATGCTCCTTTACAGTCTGATGTGTTGTTTGGTTCGCCTGTGGAAGCAGTTTTAAAGAAAATGGAGGACAAGGCTAAGTCTATGCAAACTGTTAAGGATTTTTGCAGGTGCAGCCTCCGAAGTTTAGTAGAAATTGGCCTACTAAGGGATGGACTTATCCTGCTTATGATTCCCAGTCTAGGGGTAGGTCTAGACGTGGTAGGGGCAGAGCTCAAGGTTCTTTTAGGCCTAGGACAGGGAGTTCCCCTGCTCAGACTTCTGGTGAGGGCAGGGGTCAGTCCTTTCGTAAGCAGACCCAATGACCTGCCTTTTCAGCTGCCAGTACATTCTCGCCTGGCAGCGCCTTTGGGAGGAAGGCTGTCTCTTTTCAAAGAAAATTGGGATTTAATTACCCAAGACAGATGGGTTCTGGATATCATTCTCACCACGGTTACAGGTTTTATTTCCATACCTTGCCTCCTTTCAAAGGCATGCCAGACATTCCTCCTCTACAAAGAACAGAGGCTCACAAGCAAATTTCTCTGTTGCTCCAAATAGGGGCCATTCAGCCAGTTCCTGTGCCAGAAAGGGGCCTAGGATTTTATTCTCGCCTGTTCCTAGTACCGAAGAAGGGGAACACGTGGAGACCAATTTTGGATTTATCTATCCTCAACACTTATCTGGACATTCCCAAGTTCAAAATGTTGGCGTTACAACAGCTTTTACCTCTGCTGGGCAAAGATCACTGGATGGTAACTTTAGATCTCAAGGAAGCTTACCTTCATGTGCCTATAAGACTAAGTTGCAGGAAGTATCTGCGTTTTCGAGCTGGAAATTCTCATTATCAGTTCTCTGCATTGCCCTTTGGCTTATCTACTGCCCAGAGTATTCACAAAGGTTCTGGCTCCAGTGATAGCTTACTTCAGGCTAAAAGGAATTCAAATCTATCCTTACTTGGACGACTGCCTGATTCTGGCTCAAGAAAAGGAAGACCTTCTACAGCATTTGGAATATGTCATAGCAGTGCTAAGATGCCTAGGGTATTCTGTGAACGAAATAAAGTCCAGTCTAGTACCCTCTCAAGACATGTGCTTTCTGGGTGTGAGACTGAATACAGCAACCCAGATGGCCTTTTTAACCCCGGACAAACAAAAGAATCTTTCCAGTTACTTCCATCAACTATCTCTTCAGTCCGGGCTGACTGCAAGGACAGTCCTTCAAGCCTTAGGGTTCATGGCATCTTGTATTCTGGTGCTTCCCAATGCCAAACTGCATATGAGGAAGCTGCAATGGTATCTCAAAAGTGTATGGACACAGCACTGCCAGGATTTGGACACTGTCATTCAAATAATACCTTGCATTCAAAAGGAATTTTTGTGGTGGGCTCAGGAATGTCACCTAAACAAGGGACTCTCTGTGACCCGGCCAGAGGCGAGTCAGATTCTAACGACAGATGCCTCAGACATTGCTTGGGGAGCTCATCTAAATGGAAAGTGGATACAAGACAAGTGGCCTGCCAGACTACAGCATCTACATATCAACATGAAAGAGATGTTAGCAGTCCAGTTTGCATTAATGGCTTTCAAGGAGTTACTTCTTCCAGGGCAGGTGTTGATTCTAACAGACAACACAACTGTCATGTGGTGCATCAACAAAGAAGGGGATACACAGTCTTACCCATTGTGCAGGCAAGCAATGATTTTATGGGAGACTGCGCCCAGCTTGCAACTAACTCTTCAGGCAAGGTTTCTGCCGGAGCACAGAACTCCTTAGCAGATGTGTTAAGCAGACAAATCATGGATCCCCACGAGTGGAAACTGGATCTTCATGTATTTCAAAATTGACAGTGTCATGGGGAACTCCAGACATAGATCTGTTCGCTTCTCCACTAAACCACCAGCTGCCAAAGTTTTGCACAAAGAGGTTTCATCACACAGCTTGGAAAGTGGATGCTCTTTCTTTCAGTTGGAAAAATCTTCATGTGTATGCTTTTCCACCTCTGCCTCTTCTCCCAAAGGTGCTTCTAAAGGTCAGACAAGACAAGCCAAGGATGATTTTAATAGCTCCAGATTGGCCTCGGCAGCACTGGTACCCATTACTGAGGAGTCTGGTAAGGAAGCCTCCATGGCCTTTACCCTTGATTCCACACCTGTTGTCTCAGAGGGACGGTCACCTGCTCAATGTCAAGCTTCACTCTCTTCATCTAACAGCCTGGCATATTCTGTTTTGAAAGACAGCAGGTCTCAACTTCCTCAACAAGTTTTAAATGTGATTATGGAAGCCAGAAGACCTAGTACAAGGAAAGTGTACGCAGAAAAATGGAAGAGATTTTTATTTTGGAGTGCAGCAAACAATTTGGAGATTTCTGAGCCTAATTTGAGTGTGGCTCTTCAATATCTTACTGAGTTATTGGACAAAGGTTTGTCTTTCTCTTCCATTAAGATTCATGCTGCAGCAATTTCAGCTCACTATGATTGTGACCCACCATTGTTTTCGCATCCTTTGTTCAAGCAATTTCTTAGAGGGGTAAAGAATATAAGACCCCCACGTAGAGCTCCTACTCCTGCTTGGGATCTCAATTTTGTGTTGGAGAAACTTACTCTACAACCTTTTGAGCCTGCGGCTACTGCTGAATTGAAATACTTGTCATGGAAGACTGCTTTTTTGTTGGCCATTACTTCTGCAAGAAGGGTTTCTGAGTTGCAGGCCCTTATGGCGGTAGAGCCTTTTTTGATTTTTCATAAGGATAGGGTATCTTTACGTACTAATCCTTCCTTTATGCCTAAGGTGGTTTCTAGTGTGGCTCTAAACCAAACTATTCATTTGCCTACTTTTTATGCAGCTCCCCAAAATAAAGGGGAAAAGATTTTGCACACTTTAGATGTACACAGGCAATTGCGTTATTATTTGAGCAGGACTAAGGATTTTAGGCAGTCTCAGCAGTTGTTTGTTTCTTTTGCTTTGAGTTCGCAGGGCAAGCCTGTGTCAAAACAAACTATTTCTAGGTGGATTGGGTTTTGCATTGCATTTTGTTATTCCCATCATGGCAAGGAGATTCCGGCTGGGATTAGGCCTCATTCCACTAGGGCTACTGCCACTTCAACAGCATTTCTAAGGGGGGTGGCAACTAAGGATATTTTGGAGGCAGCTACTTGGAGTTCAGTGCATACTTTCTCTAAGCATTATCACCTTCCTCTCTACTCTAAGTCTAGGGCTGGTTTTGCCACAGCTATTTTGCAAGGCATGTTGTCAGTTCCTGCTTCCTTATGATTTGCCAGCCTCCCTTACCTCTGCTTTGGGATTCTACCCAATAGTTAGGACTGCAGCAATGTGGAATGAAGAACATAGTACAGTTTTGTACCTACCATAAATGTAGATGTTCGAGGATCCACATTGCTGCAGTCCAATTTACCCTCCCTCCTTCCCCTCTGTGTTTAGGGGCGGTTGTGTAGGTGAGGTTATATTCTGGTAATTTTGTATATATTGTACATATTTTTGGTGCAGGTATGTTTGGAGTTTTTGGTTTTGGCCTTATCTTTTCAGGGTCTTCTGACATCTGGGGCAAGAAAAGACTGAGGATATGACGTCGGTCATGCGCATTAGTACCCTGACGTACTGACGTCAGTCTAATGCGCCCTGACCGACGTCAGCCATATACTTTGGTATTCGGGCCGACTGGACAGCGGACTACCCAATAGTTAGGACTGCAGCAATGTGGATCCTCGAACATCTACATTTATGGTAGGTACATTTATGGTAGGTACAAAACTGTACTTTTCTCAGCCTTCAATTCCCAAAAAGGCAGATAGACTTTATGAAGTTTCTCAAACTAATAAATATTTGTTTTCTTTTTTCATTTTAGGTCTGACCCTGCTGCTATTTCTTTGTCAGCTGTGAATAGACTGTGGGTTACCACAAACCCTTCTCATCTAGACAAGGAAGGCATGGTGCTGGACAGGTATAGTAAGAGAATATTTTTTTTCTTCAACTTTGGCATACATAATTCTTAATTATCAGGACACATGTGGAAGTTTATTCTACTTTGTTCAGACAATTTGAGGAAGTTATCCTGCCACGCTTCCTTCAGAAAGTAGTTAATAACTGAATCCCATCTGAAGTATTTATGATTGTGCAGATATTGTGTCTAGGGCCACTACAGCTGCTGCTGCTGTGTTGAGGATATATGCCTGGTTACTTAACTAAAACTTTGCTGATAAAGCAAAGTCTGAAAGTTTAAATTCAGCTTTTGATAAGGAGGTCTTTTTTGGACTGTCTGATACTTGGGTCCTCATTTTGATGAATGAGGGTAATTATTTCAGGGAGTCCCTAAGATTTTTCAAGCGCCCTTATAATAACCTCCCAAATCCTCTTTGCTTTTAAAAAAAAAAAAAAACAAACAAGCAACCTCTGTCTTCTGAGGCCAAGCAGTGAGCAAAAAGACATGGCAGGTGGGAAATAAAAGCAAGGACTTTTTCCAAAAAAGGGACAGCCTGTGTACAGAATAACTATGCCAGCATTCCATTACCCTCCCATCAGCTATCAAAATCTTTTTCAGAAACTAGCCGCTTTGAAACCAATTGTGTTATACCTTCGGTTGTTAAAAGTGGTGCAGGAGGGCTACAGATGACACTGGATGCAAAAACCTGCTTTCAGGGGAATTCCTCCCTGCCCTCCAATCTAAACAGCATTTGTGCTCAGGTTATTAACATCTTTTCACCTTAGGAGTCATAGAACCAGTGCCTTTAGATCAAAGGGGCAAAACCTTCTGTTCCAGAATGTTTTTGTTACCAAAGAAGCAACCTTCTTGGAGACCAGTTTTAGGTCTGCCCTTTCTCAGTCCCTTTGTGAAAGTACCAAAATTCAAAATGTTGACTCATCAGAGACTGTTACCTCTCATGTCATCAGGAAGTTATATGGTAGCATTAGCTGTAAAAGATGCATTTCACATTCCTATAGCTCTATGCGTCAAGAACTTTCTCAGATTCTCTGTGTATGGGTCACTTTATCAGTTCTCTGTATTTCAACTTTAGTTGTCTTCAACTGCCAGGGTCTTTACAAACTGTCTAACTTCTGTGATAGCTCATTGCAGACTGCATGTCATGCACATTTTCCTTCTTTAGATGACTTGCCTATCTTTGCAGGCTTTTTCCAGCTGTCAGGAGTCCATATCATGGCTTTCATCTCTTCTGACCAGTCTAGGCTTGTAGGTAAATCTTCAGAAGTCCTCCATAACTCAAAGCCTTTTTGACTTATGAGAAGTTGGATGTTTATCTAGATACTTTCCCTAACCTCTCCAAGCAGTCTCTGACTTCTGTAAGAAAATTTTTCATCATACTAGGGTTCATGACTTCTATGATTCTCATGATTCCTCTTGCCAAGTTACACATGAGAAAATTCAGTTGTCTCTAAATAATTTATGGATGCAAGATATGCATCCACTGGAATTTCAGATTCCAGGTTTGGGCTTTGTCAAAAAGGAATTACATTGATGCAGGTAAAAGAAAGAAGTAAATCCAATTCTCCTTATTTCTCCTCACATCCCAAGTCAGACTAACCACAGAGGCCTCAGATTTTACTTGGGGAACAGTTTTTTTGGTGGTATAGGTGCGAGGCCTGTGGAATTTTTCAGACAGACCAACGCACATAAATGTCAAAGAGATGTTGGCTGTGATCTATGCCTTGAAATATCATCACTGTGGTCCCTGGGACCTCTAGAGATAATTACAGACAACACCACTAGTATGTGGTACATAAATAAATGGGGGCACCAGGTCTTACTCTCTATGCAGGCTGGCTATGATAGCTTTGTAGTTAGCTCTTCAACATTCCATAACCCACCCAACATCCTACATTCCTTCAGAGCAAAATGTAGTGATAGCCAAGCTGAATAGGACCAGGAGAGACCCTCTCAAATGGAAACTGATCAAGTGGGTCTTCCAGGAATTAATCTAGTTGTGAGGAACACCCCAAATCTAATTGTTCACTTCCTTTCAAAAGAGACAACTTAAATTCCAGAGCTCATTGCAAGTAAGCCTAGAAAACAGAAGGATTTTCATTCCCATTGTTGGGAATGTTCCTTTATGCCTTTCCATCCTTTCTATTGATGTCCAAGGTAATTCTGAAGATTCGGAAGAACTCTCAAAAAGTAATTGTGGTGCCTCCCTTTTGGCCCAGGTAATATTAGTTGGGTCTATATTAGTCCATCGAAATACACTTCCATGGAACACCACTTCATCGACATCCAACCATGGAAAGTCACTTCCACAAATCGCGGATTTGTTCCAGGGTAAGGACGTAGTCAGCCAACTCCACAACTTTGCCCTTTTCCCCACTGTAGTGCAATCACATAGTTGGTATATATAATTAGGGGGATGTGGGTGGGTTTGATGTAGTGCATTGTTTGTTCCGTTGTGCTATGGGGCAATTGTTTCATTGCCCTGGGGAAAATTCCACGATTCGCAGAAGTGACTTTTGATGGTTTGGCGTCAATGAAGAGGTGTTCAGTAGAAATTTATTTTGCCAAACTAATATAGACCCACATTTTCTCCTTATTTATGGAACTAGCCAAGGTCAGTTACCACAAACTTCCTCACAGACTCAATCTTACTCATGCGAGACAAGGGAAATTTATTACATTTAAATCTCAAACAATTTCAAGTATCTGCGTTGATGACTCGGTTTTGATACCTTTAAGACAATTTTGTCTAGAGGATGTGCAGCAGGTACTAAATTAGGCAAGAAAATCTACTAGGAAGTTTGATATTGGTAAGTGGAAAAAGTTTACTAGTCAGTGCTTAGTCATCTGGGATTATGTACCACAGGTGCTCAAATATTTCCTTGAGTTACTCTCCATGGGCCTCTCTTATTCCTCTGATAAGGTATATCTTGCTCCAATTTCAGCATGTGTGTCCCCTCTGTATTTATTCAAACAGTTTCTGAAGGAAGTTTTACACCAGAGTTTTCCTTGTTAATAGGTCATTCCTCTGTGGGATTTTAATTTTGTGATGGAAGTGTTACCTATGTCTCCATTTAAACCTGCCCATCTAGCATATTTAAGGTTCATTACATAGAAAACTGTTCTTCTCATTGCTCTAACATTTGCAAGAAGAGTATCTGAGTTGCAAGCATGGTAGGTGAGCTCTATCTGATTTTCCAAAGGGGTAAGTTCTGTTTAAGAGCAAATCCTTCCTTCATCCCCAAAGTAGTTTCAGAGTTTGCTTTGAATCAAGCCGTCAGTCTCCCAGTCTTCTATCCATATCTGAAGTGCCAGGGAGAAAAGATTCTACATACTCTGGACGTACACAGGCAGCTCAGATACAATTTCTGACAGAAATAAGTCCTTTTGAAAGGCAGCTCAGCTGTTTATTTCTTATGATGAGACACAGAAAGGACAACTCATGTCAAAACAGACTATTTCAAGGTGGTTGTTCTCTGCTGTCACCTTTTATTATACCCACCATGGTAAGTCTGTTCCAGGCAGTATCAAAGCAAATTTTACTAGAGACTTGGCTTCTTCAGTTGTGTATCAGAAAAGGATGGATTCTAGAGGCAGCTACATGATGCTCTGCACATTATTTTACAAACATTACAAGCTGGATTCCTTTTCCAGTACCAGAACAGGCTTTGATAGGACAGATGTTCTTTGTGTTTCACTGTTGCAGTCATCACATTTGGGTTATCTGCCTGCAGGTGGCCCTCAGCCGGCCTGAATACCAGAGTCTTTGGATTTCTGCATCGGATACCGTCGCTTCTTCCATGACGTCAGGTCATCAGAGGTATAAAACATGCAGCCGACACCCTTACATCAGTCTTTCTTGCCGTGCGTTGCCCCAAGCAGAAGCAGTTCGCAAGTGCCGGTTGGCCAACTCCTGAAATTTTCGTTTTCGAGTTTCAGACCTGAAGTCTTCAAAAAGATAAGTACCCCGTTGGGGATCCTTTTTTCTTGTTCTAACCGATGTCAGAAAAAATTAACAATTGTCTTGCCTGTGGAAAGCAAATACCTCATAGAGATTTTCATTCTTACTGCGTCACCTGTTTAGGCCCGGACCACGACATCCCTCACTGCCAGTTCTGTGCCTTGTTCAACGCTCGAACTATTCATCGTCGGGCCATTTTTGTAGCTAAATACTTTCGTTCTCAATCTCCGTACTCTGAAATGGCTTTATTAAGCCATCTGACTGCTGATCTTCCGGAAAAAATGTAAGGATAAAGACAGAGACAGACCGCATAGGTCCAAAACTGCCGACAATGCTTCCGATAAGCTAGTCGCCAGTCCACCAGTACTCAGTGAGGCGCTTTTGCAGCCCCTGATACCCGCTGTTACAGATTCGCAGGCCTCTACTGACAGCCATTCGGAGTCCGGTATGCCGCGAGTTGCTTCTTCAACTATAGAACCTGCGGATGTCTCTACCTTGGATGGGTCTGGGGCCGGTGTGCAGGCACCGGTTTCTGAGGGTGTATTCAGGCCTACCAATTTTCATATCAAACCGACAACTTCATTTCAAGCTAAGAATACCGAATTCCTCAGGCCTAAAGCTCTCACTAAGCCTAGAAAATCGATGACCAAAGCACATTCTCAGGACCATGTGCCTCAAAAACAAATTATTAGAATGGCTGAAGACCTTATTACCTTAATTAGTGGAAGCCAGCCTTCCTCCTCTAAGAGACCTAGAACTGATTGTCTTTCTGATTTTTCTGATCAGGAATCTGATATCTCTGTTCTTTCTGACTACCAGGATTTACCCTTATCTACTTATGAGGATTCTGATGCAGAGGATTCCATTCCCTCTGCTTCCCCTCCAGAAAATTTTTCTGGGAAAGCCAGGACTATTCTCAGTCCAGAAATAGACTTAGGGAATTTTTAAACCTGCCTTAACACAGGCCTTTAGCTATCCCTCCTGTTCTGGACATTGTAGATGATGTTTTCTTGGACTCCAGCCTTACCCCAGACACTTTGCCTCCAGCTCCCAGGAAACCCGACAGGTACTACAGAGTACCTGACTCACATAAATTCCTTTTCAAGAATCCTACTGCGGATCCAGAGACGATTTCCCAAGGACCAAAAGGCATTAAGGCTACTACTGCCAAACATCCTACCCCTTCTGATAGGAATTCTAGAGCTTTAGACAGATGGGCTAAGAAGGTATATACGTCTGCTACTTTGGCCATTAGGGCTTTAAATTGTAAGTTTCATATGTTAAAGTATCAGCAGCATATTATGGGATTAATTAAACAGAAAATTATGTTGATTCCTGACCGTGCTGAACACAAAGATTTACAAGAGTTAATGCATTCTGCTGACCAAGTAGGTAAACATACTTTTCAATATGGTTTTGAAGCTTTAGAATCATCTTGTAGGGCTGCTGTCACTGGGTCTGTACTTAGAAGGCATGTTTGGCTTAAGGAACAAAAACTTGCCAGATCATGTTAAAGCTAAATTACTGGATGCACCCTTACACCAAGAGCCCCTTTTTGGCAACAAAGCAGAAGTCGTCCTCAAAAGGAGAGAGGAAAAAGCTAAATCTGTGCAAACTGTTAAAGATTTCTTACAAGTACAGCCACCTAAATTCAGTAGGCATTGGTCTTGAACTGGTCCTTTCCAGTCCCTTCCAGGCCTTCTCAGTCCAAACCCAGAAGCAGCAGACCACCAAGACTTCAGTCTGAGGATATGCACAGATCTAAGCAGTGGGGGGCGCCCACTTCCAACGAAGGGAGTAGTAAGCCACCCCCCTATGGAAAAATGACACAATGACTTATCCTTAACTCTACCAAGCCTTGCTCATCTACTTGCTCCCTTAGGAGGAAAGCTCGCCCTGCATGCAAAAAACTGGGAACTCATTACCCAAGACAAATGGGTTTTAAAGATAGTTTCCCTGGGATACAGATTCCACTTCCACTCAATCCCAACCCTAAGTGGAAGGACAGACCTCCCACCAAACCACTGAGCAGAGGCCCAAATACAAGTGCTCCCTCTCCTCAGTATCAGGGCTATTCAACCTGTCCCAGCAGAACAAAGGGGACAAGGTTTTTATTCAAGACTGTTCCTGGTTCCCAGAAAAGAAGAGGCGTCCTATCCTGGACCTTTCTATTCTCAACACCTTTCTGGTGGTTTCAAAATGCTAACTCTTCAGCAGCTTCTTCCCCTGCTAACCAAGGGTGCCTGGCTGGCAACTCTAGACTTAAAAGAAGGTTACCTGCACATCCCAGTAAGAGAATCCAGCAGAAGATACCTATGCTTCGGGGCAGGCTCCGTGCACTATCAGTTCTCTGCACTTCTTTTTGGCGTATTTACTGTGCCCAGGGTATTCACAAAGTGCCTAGCTCCAGCCATTGCATTTTGCAAGCAGAGAAATATTCAGATTTACCCATACTTGGATGATTGCCTGATTTAGGCAGAGAGTCAGGACTTGCTATTACAGCACCTGGCATTTGTAAAGAGACTTCTAACTTCATTGGGGTACACCATCAACGAGAAGAAATTACACCTATTACCCTGCCAGGAGATTGTATTCCTGGGAGCAAGCTAGAACACAACTTCCCAGATGGCATTCCTCACTCCAGAGAAACAGTTTCATCTGACAACCTACTTCAACCTACTGGCCACAAAAGCCTCGCTATCTGCAAGGAAAATCCTGCAAGCCCTGGGGTTTATGGCCTCTTGCATTCTGTTAATTCCATATGCAAGACTGCATATGAGGAAACTTCAATGGTATCTGAAAAGTCTGTGGTGTCAACATTCTCAGGACCTGGAAACTGATTCCTATCATTCCTTGTCTAAGGGCAGAGTTCATTTGGTGGGCAGGGGCCTGCTATCACAACAAGGGACTCCATTTCACTCTACCCCCTGCCACCCAAGCCCTAACAACAGACGCATCAGACTATGCATGGGGGGGCTCACATGACAGGGCAGTGCATTCAGGGCAAATGGAACACAAAACAGATGCACCTGCATATCAATCAAAAATAAATGTTAGCTGTACAGAATGCTCTGACAGCCTTCAAAGAATTTATTCTTCCAGGACAACTATTGGTAAAGACAGACAACACCACAGTTATGTGGTACATAAACAAGCAGGGGGGAACCCATTCCTACCCACTCTGCAGACTAGCCATGGCTCTGTGGAACACAGCCTTGAGCTACCAAGTGAACCTACAAGCTCAATTCACGCCAGGCAAACTAAAGTCACAGGCAGATGAAGCAGAAATCTCATGGACCTACACAAATGGAAACTGGAAGCCAAAATATTCAAGCTGTTGAGGAACAAATGGGGGACAGCAGAGGTAGACTAGTTTGCCTCCCCTCAGAACTACCAATTAAAAAAATTCTGCATCAGAACTCCCCACAGTCAAGCTTGGAAAGTGGATGTCCTTTACCTGGGAAAGTCTCTCAGTTTATGCCTTTCCCCCTCTGCCTCTCCTCTTGAAGATTTTACTAAAGATCAAACAGGACAAGCCAAGGACAATACTGATTGCACTAGACTGGCCACGCCAGCACTGGGTAACCCCTTTTGCACAGTCTGACAGTGCTACAACCTTGGCATCTGCCTCAGACCCCTTCCCTGCTGTCCCAGCAGGCGGGCCAGATTCTGCACCCTCAGCTTCAAACCCTGAACCTTGCAGCCTGGCTAATTTCCTGAGCTCACCTCCAGTAACCCTCAGTAAGCAGGTGCTGGATGTCATTCTTGAGGCAAGGAGCCCTAGTACTAGAAAATCCTATTCAGAAAAGTGGAAAATATACTGTTCCTGGAGGCAGGCTCAGGGGGATGGGCACAACAGTGCCCAGCTTTCCTCATATTCTAGATTATTTAACAGGTATGCTCCACAAGGGCATATCTTTCTCTTCAATTAAGATTCATGCCTCTGCCACATTAGCACATCCCCTGCTAAAACAATTCCTTAGAGGGGCCAACAATAACCCCAGGAGGGCTCCCACCCCAGCCTGGGACCTTAACTTTGTATTGGAAAAACTCACTCTTCCCCCCTTTGAACCAGCTGCTACAGCAGAGTTGAAATTAATTTCTTGGAAAACAGCTTTACTTCTAGCCATCACTTCAGCAAGAAGAGTGTCTGAACTGCAGGCCTTCATGGCAGTGGAACCCTTCATTATCTCCAATGCGGACAGAGTTTCCCTCAGGACTAATCCATCCTTTATGCTCAAGGTGGTGTCTAGTGTGGCTCTAAATCAGTCCATTCATTTGCCTACTTTTTTCCCTAATCCTCAGAATAAAGGGGAAAGGATACTGCATTCTCTGGACGTATACAGACAGCTTAGATTCTGTTTGTACAGGACTAAGCCTCTCAGAAAGTCTGACCAGCTGCTAGTTAGCTTTGCTGCAGGGGCAGAGGAGAAGACCATTTCAAAGCAAACCATTTCCAAATGGATAGCACATTGCATCCATTTCTGCTACAAACACCATGAAAAACCTACCCCACAGGAGATAAGAACACATTCCACCAGGGCAGCATTTACCTCTACTGCATTTCTCAGTGGAGTCCCACCATGGACATCCTGGAAGCTGTAACCTGGAGCTCTGTACATACTTTCACCAAGGATTACCACCTGCCTATCTTTTCTAAATCCAGAACTGGATTTGCCACAGCAGTCTTACAGTGGCTTATTGCTAGCCTTCGTGCTCTTTAACTACCTCCACCCTTCGTTAGCTTTGGGAATCAACCCAAATGTGATGACTTCAACAGTGAAACATTAAGAACATAGTACAGTTGTGTACACTTGCTATAAATGTAGATGTTTGAGTGTATTCATTGTTGCAGTCCTGGTTACCGTCCCTCTAGCCTCCTGACTTCTCTTGACTTTTATCTTTCCTCCTTGTTTGGCATATATTATATCATGTGTATTTGCTTTTTGCTGGGGGTGTTCCATACCATATAATTGCTTCCTATTGTGGGGGCACCTGACATCTGGGGCAAGAAAAACTGATGTAATGGCATCGGCTGCATGTTTTATACCCCTGACGACCTGATGTCATGGAAGAAGCGACAGCATCTGATGCAGAAATCCGAAGATTCTGATATTCAGGCTGGCTGAGGGGGCTACCTGCAGGCAGATGACCCAAATGTGATGACTGCAACAGTGAATACACTCGAACATCTACATTTATGGTAAGTGTACAGAACTGTACTTTCTCCAGCGGGCTTCTGGATCTATATGCTTCCTCCTCCCAAGTTGAATAGGCTTTAGTAATCAGTAAAGCCTAAAGGCTGCAGCAGTGGGACTGATAAAGGCAACTGATTCAGTTGTATTGAATAAGCTGCCCTTACCCATAACAGATGATGTTTGAATTCCATACTGCTGCAGTAGCTGTACACCTACCTTACTCGCACAAGGCAAGGGGAGTTTGTTACACTCAAATGTCAAATAACGTCAAGTATCTGCCTGGATGACTCAGTTTTGACACCTTTTTCTTCAGGATGTGCAGCAGTTACTAAAGGGGGCAAGAAAATCTGCTGCTAGGAAATCTGATATTGGTAAGTGGAAAAGATTTATTAGGCAGTGGCTATGTAATAATAAAGTTTAGGATAGCACCAGCTATTCCTACCCTCCATCCTCCTTCTTGGTGTATATAATTTCTAATGGGAATATGATGTGTTTTGCTACTGTTATAATTTGGTTTGGGTTTCAGGATGAATATGCTGCTTTTCTGTTATGGGCAAGAATGTCCTGAAGAAATCTTCACTCTTAACTGCTGATTTCCCTCCACAGGGCTGTCCAATTAGCAGTCTGAGTGAAGGTGTAGGAGGAAGCCAGAGCTTTGTGAAGCTGGCCAATTGTTGTATTCTGGGCAGGATATAGCCCATATAACTTAAAGGCTACTGCAGCAGTGAGGAATTTTGAGCATCTACTGTTATGGGTAGGGGCAACTTACGCAAACATACTTTCTTGAAGTGCCCCCTCCCCATATGCTTTGACAGTACGGAAGGTTTGCCCTCACAGAATCATTTTGAATACCCTTTGGAGGAGATGTTAAACCAAAATCTCATCCACTTGATATAGTGGTATTCAGTACAGGTGATATGGTCATTCTTGCAAAGATAAGTGGAATGTCCCTGCTGTCCTGGACAAATTTTTCCTATATCTCATTCTTTGGGCTGTTGTAATGTAGTACTTAGCATTTCATCTTTATTTTTGCTTCATCTTCTGTTTTTATAGACAGGTAATGATCCCTCTAATACCTAAACAGAGTGAAGACCCCACAAAGATAGTCATATAGGACAGTATGTATTTAAAGTCTTAAGGTTCTCACTACCTTATTGGTGAAAAATCTGCTAGATTTCTCACTCAATTAAAACGTCTTGGTCAGACAGGCTTTGAGCTTGGGCTTTCCACTTTAAACAATCTGGTTAAACTTCTTTATTGATCAGTAATGCTTGTGAGAATAGAATTCCCTTTTTGTTAGCTAGTAAAATATATTTGATCAGGTTGATTGGTAATTTCTCTTTGACATTTTGAAGGTGGGGGTGTCCTTTAAATCTTCCCAAAGTCAATTAAGTCTTGATACATGGGATAACTAAAAAAACATAATTTTGGTTCTAGACTCTCAGTGGCTATTCAGTTGGAGAGCAGAAGAGACAGGGATGCCTCCTTTCACTGATGTTATTTGCTTTCTGTTTAGAACCTTTAGCTGCAAGATTGAGATCTTTGCCCATGAGGAGGGTACTGTCTCCAAGGACAGTGTAGTCAACTTTCCCTTTATGCTGATTTAATTCTTTATTTAGCTATGCCTGATGAAAACTTGCCAGTTATTTTTGAGGAAGTACATCTATTTGGTAAATGCTGTGGTTGTAAAATTAAGTCTTTCAGGACAATGGTTGTTAAAATTAATTAACCCCTGGATGACAGTATAAGGAGGTTCCCATTTGTGGGTCTCATAGGTGGCTCCTAGGCTATCAGCCCAAGAGCCATTTTAACCCTTGCCAAGCTTACCCCAAATTTACCAAAATTTTGCTGACATATGTCAATACCTCAAGGGATTTTTCAATTATAATATAAGCTTTACACATCACGTGTTCACATGCTGTTCCCATTCATTAGAGACAAAGGTGTTAAACCAGGGGTAAATTTACATTTGAATAAGGTTAAGGATGAGCTTTGCTTCTCATGGATGGGAAACCTGTTCCAGAGATGGGACAATCTTTGAGACACTTACCTGTCCCTCCAACATGTCCAATTTATGTTGAAGATGAGGTTTACGTCCTTAGAACAGGTATTTCTGATGCTATTTATTTGGTGGATGTGCACCAAATCCATCAGTGTGGGATTAGGGGATGTCTTATAGGCTAGGCAGAGATCATCATGCAGCAGTCTGCTTGAGATGGAGTACAGGGATACAGTCTGAGACGGTTTGCATAGGACTTGTTCGTTCCCTGTATTCTTTTGTGAGGAACCTCTGTGGGCTTTCAAGCTGTTTCAACTGCTTGGTCAGGTGCATGTCAAAGGGTGCATTCTACTCAATGACTGGTCTGATGAGAGTCACATACAGTGGAACAATGACCTGCGTGGAGCTGGATGCCATGCCCTTACTTTTAAGTTGTGTAACACAGAGTAGACATGTGGTAGTCAAAGGTCAGGTTACTGTCAACATGCATTCCCAGATCCCTGACTACTGAGTCTACTTTTAGAGGTGTATTATGAATGTGGTAACTTCCAGGGGTAGCCATCTTTCCAGAGGGTATTGTTATACATTTTTCACATTCATTTTTAGTCCATGGCTCTGGCACCATTTGTTTGTCTGTGTCAGGCCCTTTTGGAGGGTATCTGCTTCTTTAGGGGATTCAGTGATCATGCCTAGTTTGCAATCATCTGCAAACTTTGTCAGCCGAAGGCCTTTTGCATTTGCCTTGACTTCAGATAAGTAGATGCCAAAAAGGAGAGGCCCCACCACCAATCTCAGCAGGACTCCACTAGTGACTAGCCTCTTTACGGAGGTGGATTCCCCTATCCTAAAACATTGTGTTTTATCAGTGAGCCAGCTGGTTATCCATTGGGTGACATATCAGCTTATGCCTAATTTTGTAAATTTATCTACAATGCCTGAGTGAGATATTGTGTCAAATAACTTGGCCAGGTCGAAGTAGGTATTGTGCACTCTTTTTTGCTCTCCTGCATAGCTTTAGTGACCTTCTCAAAGTAGTTCACCAAGGTCAGTAAATATGACCTACCTTTGACAAAACTGAACTGAGTATGATCTAGTGTCTGTAGATTTCTTGTGTCATTGTGTATCAGATGCATGATAATTATTCTCATGGTCTTGCATATGAGAGTAGTCGGACATATGGTTTTGTAATTCCCCGAGTCCATGGAAGACCAACCCCCTCCAACTTTTGTGGAGCGGGATAACCATTGCAGTCCTCCATTCATTTTGCATGAAGCCTGTTTGAAGGCTATAGTTAAGTAGAGATTTTAGTGGGCCTGACAGGTCATGTATTTTGCTACTCAGAAGGCATCCTCGGATATTATCAAGACCAGCTGATGTGGTGTTCTTGGTCTTAGGGAGCACAGTGAAGACCTGCTGTTTAGTGATAGTTGATGAAAAGTGGCGGGGAGGTATTTTCTGCAGAGTGACTTGGGTGATAGACTGTAAAAGTGGAGCTACATTTATTTGCCAGCAGATTAGCTGTATATTTTGGCTCCATATTGATTGATCCAGTCATCATTAGTTTGGCACATTGCAGGGTGCTACTCTTAAGATTGTGGACATAACCGAAGGAAGCCTTATGGCTGTCCTTCGCTTGGGAGGCTATTTTTATCTCAAATTTTGCTTTGTTGAACTTGGATTTGTTTACATTAAAGAGGGGCGTTTTTACCTTGCTGGGCAACATCCTTATTGTTTTTTGAACAGGATTTTCTTTCTTTTGTTTTACAACATATTGGAATTCCACCCGATTGGTTTGTTTTTGGAGGTTATCCTGTGTTTATTTTGAGTGGACACACCTGTCTCTTTGCAGCTAGTTGCATGATTTTAGGGGGTTTCTGTAAACAATTCCACATAGGCAACTGTGTTCTCAGGGTTTCAAGGGATTTTGAATTTTGCTAGGTAGCCATTTAGTGCAAGTTCGCTAGCCTTGGAATATTTTTTTATTGTTCTAGAGTTAGCTGAGGTCCTAGGCTTAATATTTATTTCAAAGGCGACAGCTTTGTGGTCCGACCTGACCAATGAGGACATCACACTAGGGGGGGAGTGCATTTTTCCCCCACATTTGTGAGGACTGGGTCAAGGATACTTGCACCACTGGTGGGCATGCAGATTAGCTGTTCCAGGGTATTTCTTAACAGAGTCCAGGAATCTGGGCCTGTATGTTTGAGGTTATGTATGGTTCCCAATTAATGTTGGGGTAGTTAAATACACCCATGAATATTGTATTAGGTTGAATGGGTAATGTTCATTCTGTTGCATGATATAGGCTTCCTGGATCTTGGAGGGGGACCTATAGTTTGCAAGGTTATGGCTTGAGAATTTACTTGTGGTAATCTGGACGTGGAGAATCATGTGTATTCTGTTTGACCAGCCTTGAGTTCTGTTTTATATTTGATGTAAATTGAGACTCTTCACCTTTAAATCTTACTGCTACAGTAGCTGGTGTAAATATGTGGAAGGCATTATGGCTTTGCACTGTTGAGATACTCTCTGTGGCCATAAATCAAGTCTTGGTAACTGCAAAAACGTCCATATTCTCCAGGATGAGGAATGCTTGCAGAGAGTGGAGTTTCCTGTTCAGACCACCTGTAGATTATTCTGAGTCAGTTTAGCTTTGTTGGTAGGTTTATCATTTTGTTGTTGTGTCTTTCGGCTTTTCCCAGTTAGGGGTCGCCACAGCGGAACTCCGGTCCGCTAATGATTGGCAGTAAATTTTTACGTGCCGAGTTGCCAGCCCTGATGCACAACCTACAACGAAGGTACGCCCATTCACGCATGTCTCCACACAGAAGACGCTTTAGCTAAGAATCGAACAGGACAACGTCTTACTGGAGGCGACAACGCTACCGCAGCACATATTGGCTCAAAAAAGGAATTGGGTATGTGGACAAGGTTTTAGCCAATATTCAAAAAACCTGGGGAGGGACAGGTGCAGACCATCTGGCAAAGCAGTGTGGTCTGCCTACCATATCCTCCCAGGCAGACAAATGTTTATCCCCTTGAAGTGGCACTGTCTTCTGTTGGTACCATGGCATCATCACTGGAGAAGGTAGAATGCTGTTCACTGCGAGGTACGTACCTGCCTGGGGTGCATAGTCTGAGAGCAGCATCATTTCACTCTTCATGTAGTCCAGGGAGATACATCTCATGTCATTTACACCCATGTGGACTATGGTGGAGTCATACTGGTGTTTGTGATGCAGTGACTTGAGTGCATGCATGATCTAGCTGATCCAAGTCCTTGACATGCAGCTTTCCATGACATTCTCCTTTCTCAGCCTGGTGAGTGGGGCATCTGTGTGTCTAACAACAGAATCTCCTATTACGAACATTTTGTGTTGTGTGGCATTTTGTTGTAGGGGTTTAGAGGTGCAGACACTTTGTGATGACACTGTATATGTCTTGATGTGTGTTGTCTTAGCAGTTCTATAGAAGCCACTGAGGGTACTGGTTTTGTGTAATACGTTTGGGGCCTTTGAGGTTTTGCAGGATTACATTTAAGAGCCTCAGTATGGACCAGACACATAGACGCCCACATACGCTATGTGTTGTTTGTGCAGGTAGTTGTGGCTCTTGCCTTTAGTGACACTGTGCAACTACGTATTTCACATACCATATCAGTTTGCTGTAGAACTGGGTGGTTGTCAATGAGCATGAGACAACTGCTACATTGTCTCGACATCCAAATCCACAAAGCTGGCAGCTGAGAAAGTAAGAAAGTGTAAATTTACAGTTATTGATCCCTAATTTATGCTTTATTTCTTTTACTTGTATTTTCAAGGCTGCACTCCTCAGCACAAAAGCCAGTTGTTGTTTGCACATCTAGATACCTGTGAGTTTTCTGAGGTAGTCTTCTATAGGGAAATTTTAATTCAAAGTATTTGTGATCATGCAAAGCAGTGTAAGGTGTCTCACAAGTTTAAACGCAACAAAATCTAAGTAACTTAATAAGTCTAAACTCACTATTGTAGCACTAAAAGCAGTGCAAGCAGTGTCAATATTAAGTAATTTTTATCAAAGGTCTTTTAGCCTGTTAAGATGCTTAAAGGTAGAGACTTTGCAAAATTACATTTATTTGTTTACTGTCAGCAGCCAATAAATGGGGAGAGGGAGGGAGGGAATTATGTTCTCAAATTATCATAAGGGAGTCAACAACAGATCTATTGAGTTTAAGAACAAAAGAAAAACGGGTTGTGGGAGAAAATATTAAACCATTGTCAAAGAAACCCTATCTCTATGGCATATCAAATAAGGATGACCCACCGTAAGAGTCTGCAGCTTAGATACTCTTCCTGCAGATGTCAGAGCAGTTAGTAACACTGTTTTCCAAG
The DNA here is from genome assembly GCF_019279795.1 of Protopterus annectens. Lineage (NCBI taxonomy): Eukaryota > Metazoa > Chordata > Ceratodontiformes > Protopteridae > Protopterus > Protopterus annectens. The sequence goes on from NC_056725.1 coordinate 1,585,347,533, forward strand.
TAGTAAACCATTTTTGAAACAAAGTTAATTTCCCACATAGGTGCCTCCTGCTTTCTGTGTTGGTGTAAAATTTCCCATTTCAGGAATAGCTTTTCCAAAGACTGCAATGACAGGGAGGGCTTCATGTGCAGATTGCTGAAATGGCCAAAAAATGAACCTTGATAGAGGAATGTGAAAGGCCAGGGGATAATAGATTTCACAAATATTTCAAAACCAGTATTATAAAAACCATGAATGGGCCCTGGTTCTTAGTGAAGTACCAGCTACCAATGTATGATTTCCTAGAAGCAGGTTTTTTGCCTTTTTAACTTCTACTCCACTCCCTCTGAAGAAAAGGTGCTTAAAGGTATCAAAAGTGAGTCATCTGAGCAGTCAATTTTGGGATCTGTCAGATATCCCTTGTCTTACCTGAGCAAATCCATTGTGTGAGAAAGCTTGTGGTAACTGCTCTTGGCCAGTTCTATAAGAAGGGTGAAAGTGCAGTTGTGTAAGTAAACTCATTGTAACAGTAGATTTTCAAATGCAGTGCTTTCATGTCAACTGAGAAAGGAAGGCTGACCCTAAGAGGATATTGCTAGGAACAACAAAAAAATAAATGACCACACAGTGGCATAAAATACACAGCAAAAAGCAAGGGGAACAAAGGGGGGGAGCATTTACTGCAGCAGTGGTCATTCAAACATCTACTGTTACGGTAAGTTTACTGACACAACTGACTATGTTCTTCATATTGCTCACTGATACAGTAGCTAAAACTGTATGGGTGAATTAGTATAGCTTAGAAGAACTGAGAGGTGGAAGGAGAAGGGCCCAGGAGTCCTTGGAGAATGGTCCCTAGCAAAGCCTGACCTAGCCCTGGAGAATGAATCTAGCTTGTAGTGCTTTGTAAAAGTATGTACAGAGAACCAAGTTACTGCCTCTAGAATACCTCTAGATTCCATCTCTTTCCAAAAAGCAGTAGATGAAGCCATGGCTCAAGTTGAATGTGCCTTGACCTTGTCCAGAGTAAATTGTTGTGGTGGTAATAACAAAAGGTAATAGCCTAAGATGACCTTCTTAACTTCACATGAAATGAACAACGGATCAGAAGTTCTGAAAGATTTTTTTCTCAAGATAGTATCCGAGTTGTCTTTGGGCGTCTAAGGTATCATTTCTCCCCCATTTATGGGTTCAGGAAAGAACACAGATTGATAGTTTGGCTTAAAGTAAACTCAGATACCACTTCAGGCATAAAAAAAGGATTAGTTGTCAAGGAAACCATGTGCATATGGAAAATGAAATAAGGTTGACCCACCATAAGAGTTTGCAACTCGGATACTTTCTGCAGAGGCCAGGGCAACCAACAAAACTGTTTTTTTGGGGCTACGAACCTCAAGTCAGCCAGATTAATTGGTTCAAATGGAGCAAGTGTTAGTTTCTCTAACCAGTTTTCTTGGAGGTCTCTATGCAAAACTCCTTTCAAAAACATTTTGATGTAGAAATGCCTTGAAAGAGGGGCATCCACGCACAGACATGCTGAAATAGATGACAAATGAACCTTGATAGAGGAGTAAGGCAAGACATAGGAAAGTAACTTCCGCAAATATTGCAAAACCAGAGAAACACTATCCCTAAATGCCTGCTTTTTATGTTGCTGGCACCAACTACAAAATCCTTTCCATTTGCTGATATATGATTTTCTTGTAGCAGGCTTTCTTGACTCCATTAGTACCTGCTGTACGTCCTCAATAAATATGTGCCTAAAAGGTATTAAGACCCTATCATCTGGGCTGTCAGTTGAAGTTGTCTGGGGTCAGGATGTATCAAATGCCCCCGTGTGAGTGGATCCAGTCTGTGAGGAAGCTTGTGGTAATTGCATCTGGCCAATCCCAAAAGAAGGTGGAACCATTTTTTTCCTGGGCCAGAAGGAAGTCACCACAATGATCTTCGGAGGATTCCTTCTGAATTTTCAGAAGTACTATGGATATCAGTGGAAAGGGTGGGAAAGTGTACAGGAGCATTCCTATCCAAGGAAAAGAAAACAGAAGACATCTGTCCTCCAGGCCTTCTTGCATGAAGTCCTGGAACAGAATTTCACAAACTGACTGTTCTGCGAGTAGGCAAAAAGGTCTACTAGAGAAACACAGATGAATCAAATCTTGGAAGACCTTATCTAGTTTCCATTCTTGAATGTCTGCCTTTGTCGTGTTCAGCTTATCTGCCGTGCAGTTTTGCTCTGAAGGAATTTATAAAGCCTGAAGATTTTGATTATGCTCTACAGCTTTAACACACGCTAAGTGGCTAGTCTGCATTGGTGGTAAGGCCTGGTTCCCCCTGCTTATTTATGTGCCATGTCACTGTGGAGTTGTCAGTAACAACTTCATGATGTACTAGAGACCAAAGCTGATTCAGAGAGTTGAGGGCCTTGATATGGGCAAGCATCTTTTTTACATTTATGTGCTTGTGTCTCTCTTTGTTTTCCAAGGTAACTTGCACTTTATCCCCCTTGATACTGCTCCCCAAGAAAATCCAAGGCGTCTGTAGTGTCTAACTGGTTTGGAGCAGGCGTAGAGGAAAAACCTAGATTTAGTCATACTTGATATCTCTAATAAGTGATTTTTGTTCTTACAAATCTCAGAACTGGAATCTGAAAAGATAATCAGTGTTGTTGGTGGGACCAAAGAAACTTCAGACACCATTATATCTTTCTTGTGGAGTTTTGCTAGAGATATCATGAAAATCATAAATGCCATGAGACAATGAATCTTGAGGTATTGCTTCACATTGACTGAAGTCTAATTTGAAAACCCCTGGATTAGATCTATGTATAGTCCTGTTTTCTTCCTGTGGAAGAAAAGCTGTTTATACTGTGGTGTCTAGCATATGCTCCAGGAGCACAATCCTATGTGATGGAGTAAAAAAAAATGTTTTGAATGTTCTCTTAGAATTCCAGCCTGCGTAGGAAATCTCTCATCCAAGTGAACAATTCCTGAACATTCTTGGAGCAGTAGGTAGCCCAAATTTTAAGGCAGAGAACTGGTAATGGACCCAGACATGTAAAACCGTAAACATCTGAAGTCTGAGCAGATAAAAAATGTAATGACAAGCATCACTTAACTCTAAGGTTATCAAAAACTCTAATAAGGAAGAAACGGTAAATGATTTTGTAGTGAAAGCATCTTGAACTTAGGCACTATCACAAAATGGCTTAGGAAAGAAAGGTCTAGAACTGGTCTCCAGGCATTTTTTTTCTTTGGCACTAGAAACATTCTTGAATTAAAACCTCTTCCTCCACTAGAAGGAGGAACTGATGATCTGAAGTAGTTAACTTCATTTGTTCATCAACCTGTGGGTATCGGATCCATATTGGATCCGGGCTGGCAGCTTTAAACAGCTAAGATCCAAGCTCCAAGCTCCTCCCCCTTACCCATAACCCCCTGCCATTCCTCTCTGACCCCAGATCTCGTTTGCCGCGGTTGAATCAACAGCTTTGAACGAGTTCCAGGCGTGGGAGTTAGTCGTTTTGTGAGAAAAAATAGGATGACATTTGGAGTATGTATTTTTTTACATTTTTATAATTTTTATTGTTATTATTATATGATTTATTACACAAAACAACAATGTAGATTGAATATATATATATTTATTTTATGTATTATATATATTTATTTATATATATATACTTTTTTAAATAATGTTTTAATTACATATTTAGTATGAATAATACTAATTTATTTACTTATTCAATATATACTGTTTAAATATATTCCATATTCCTGGCATTTTTTATGTTCCTTCTTGCACAGCACTTTTGTAGCAATGTTAATTGTTAATATTATTACGTTTCATCAATTAACTAATTAATTAGAATTGTATTTAAGGGCAGTTAACTTTGGATATGATGGATTCTGATGAAGTCTGGATATGATAGATGAAAGCGTGCTCAATCCCACTGTGCTTGTTTGTTGTTTTGGTGTTCCAATAAATTTGTTATTTTAATTATCTGAGGTTTACATTTTTGTGCTACGATACGTACTGAGGAGGAGACCTTCATGGTATATGCTTGCGGAGGTGTTTATGTTTTTGGTTTATTCTTTTGACGTGGAGAGGAGGTGAATTTGAGAAAAAAAAATCCTTTATCTACCCTTTTTTTTTCTTGTAGCTAAATTACTGTTGTGTGTTGCTCCCTAGTTAGAAATTTTAGTTATAAAAATTTGTTTACTGTTATCCTTAGTGTAGTTTAATTTCCTCCCTGTGTGTGTGAATGCGTGTGTATTGGGCCTTGTGTGTTTTTTAGTCAGACTATGTCTGAAGCCCCAAAAACCTTCTTCTCTAAATGCACCAAGTGTGGCCATAAGCTATCCCCAGCGGATGGCCACACTCGGTGTGTTATCTGCCTTGGGGTTGACCACCTCTCCTCAGGCTGCACTATTTGTGCAGCCTTCAACCCCAGGGCCCTAAAGGACAGGAGGTCGAAGTTGATTCTGGTGGGACTTTTGCACCCGGACTCGACTTCATCCTCCTCTCCCTCTGTGGCACCTGCTGCAGCCGCGGCAGGGCCTCCTTCTATCCCTGCTCCCCTGACCAGGACTCATCCTCCCACCTTAGGCCAGGAGGAAAGGGAAGCAAGGCGAGAGAAGAAAAAAGAGAGACATCACAAGCGGCAGGCCGAGTCTTCCTCCTCGTCTCCGCCGGCTAAACAAGCAGCCTTTCCCAGGGCTTCTGAGCCTTCTCCTTCCCGGCTCCATTCACCTTGTTTCTCCCCGGAGCCGGAGGAGGAGACCCGGTCACCTTCGAGGTCATCGAGGCGCCACTCCCGGCCCGCCTCGGTGGCCTCTTTTAGGTCCACCCGAAGCTTGTCCGATGCAGATATGGACCGGATGATGCGTAGGTTCCTCCAGGCCTAGCTGCAGATGGGAGTGCTCCTGCCTCCCCCCCCCCTGGGGGGCAGCTCGACCCCCTTTTTTGCCCCGATTGCTCCTTCTCTGACCCACTTCCGGGTTTCGGAGCCTTCGGATCTGGGTTGCATAGGAGCTGGGGGAGGTTCGGCGCCAATAGTACCTCATACTTCGGCTCCGACCGCACCCTCGAGTTTGTCGGGTCCCTTTTCGGATCCAAGCTCTTGGAGCCGAGAGCTGAGCTTCAGATCCGGAGGTGTCAGTGTGTCTTCGGCTCCATCTCGGTCGGAGCATACTGGCCCTTCGGATCCGATTGTTTCGGCGCCGGCTCTGATCCACACATCGGATCTGAGGGGACTGCTCTCGGATCCAAGATAGAGCAGTTCTCCTTCGCATTCGATGTTGTGGAGAGGGTATTGTCTAGGATTCGAGACCCCAGGCTCCTTCTACGGTTCCACTCTGCACTCTCTCTCAGACAGGCCTACCTTCCATCACCCGGCCCCAGGGACAGCCTGCACCTTCATCCCAGTTGGTTCCCTTGGAGGAACAAGATGTGGTTGGTGAGGCCTCTGGACAGTCCCCCCGAGGAGGTTCCTCACAAACGTAAGTGCAAGAGGAGGCACTTGGACTCACCTGAGTCCTTGATGGAGGACACAGACTTAGAGGAAGGGGAAGGTTCCCCAAGGTCACCCCCCGTGGACGTCTCCTTCGGAGACATCATGGAAATGCTTCGAATTAGAGGGGGGTGGTCAGCCCAAAAACCTTCCTCGGATGAGTCTGTGTTTCTGGAGGCATTTGACGCAGGCCCATCTACCTCTTGGGTGTCCCCTCCCGCCGATCCCCTGGTAGATCTGATTACTACCAGGGCATGGAAGGAACCAGACACTGTGGAGCCCATTCCTAAGAGACCAGATAGAATCATCAGTCCCTCCACTGATGGGACGGTTTGGAGCAAGGGTGCTCCAGTAGATGCCATGTTGGTGGCGGCCACCACCAAGAAGGAACTAGCCCAGGAGAGTTCCTCGGTCCACCCTCCCGACAAGGAGTCTCGGACGATGGACCGCCTGGGGATGCGGATGTTCACTTCAGCTACCTTCTCCATAAGGTCACTGAATGAAATGGCACATGTGATACGACTCCAGCGGGATCTTATCAAGGAATATGCCGGTTCGCCCCCAAAGTCCATGTCGGCCGAGGATAAGAAGGTATTCTCAGCTCGAATGGCCACTGTTAAGTCCATTTCGAACACCTCTATGCGGCTTCTTTCCCATGCTACGGAAGGAGCCGCTAGAGCTAGCGGAGCGGGCATTGTCTTACGATGACATGCTTGGCTCCGCCTATGTGATTTTGCGGAACCCTTCAAGGCGTCCTTCGCAAATGCCCCATTTGACGGTTCTTCGCTATTTGGCAAGACCATCCGCGACACGCTGGTCCAGAGTGAGAAAGATGGGAAGACGTCTGCCGTTGGAGTCTGCTTCTCAGCTCCCCAGAGGTCCTTCTCCAGGAACCAAAGGGGACAAAAGAAGATGTGGTTCTGGAAGTCTCATCAGTCCCATTTCGCTCGTCCTTCAGAGGCAGAGGAGGACAGGGTGGATGCCGGCCCAGAGGCAGAGGGGGACCGAAGAATTTTGGGTCGAGAGAACCCTTTTCTGATCGGCCCGCGCAGCAGCCCTGAAGGGTTACCCGACTGTTCCACTCTGGAGGCAGTCGGGGGTCGCTTCTCGAGGCACCCAGCAGTTTGGGAGTCCATTACAACAGATCACTGGGTGCTTCGAATCATATCCAAAGGTTACAAAATCCCCTTTTTGCATCCCCCTCCCAGACCCCGGAGCCTCCCCGATGTCCCACCCAATCAAAGGGAGGCAGCAGCCGCAGAAATAAACTAGCCGCTAGAAAAAAGAGCGATCCAGCACGTCCCCCAAGACCAATCCGGATCGGGCTTTTACTCCAGGTTCTTTCTGGTGCCAAAAAAGATGGGGGACTTAAGGCCAATCCTCGACCTGTCCTTTCTAAACCTGTCAGTGCCCAAAGAGAAGTTCCGGATGGTCACCATTCAGTCCATTCTCCCACTCTTACAGGAGAACGACTGGATGTGCTCGATAGACCTCAAGGATGTGTACTACCACATTTTGATGGACATACGATCCAGAAGGTTTCTCCGCTTCTGGCTAGGAGCCAGCCACTACCAGTTCTGGGCCCTTCCCTTTGGTCTCACCACAGCCCCCGGGGTGTTCACCAAGGTTTTGGCAGTTGTAGCGGCCCACCTGAGACTCCAGGGAATACAGGTCATCCCATACCTGGATGACTAGCTCCTGACAGCCCCCACCAGGCATCTACTTTGTTCAGCCAGAAATTACTTCCTTCACTTGGCCTCCCAGCTGGGAGTCACAATCAACCTCAAGAAATCTTCCCTTCAACCAACCCAGATCTTAGACTTCATAGGAGCCAGGTTGGACACAAACCTATTGAAAGTCTTCTTAACTCCAGACCGTCTTCGAACTCTGAAGCTCCACGTACTGGCCCTTCTACAATCCTCGGCTCCTCCAGCAGAATTGGTTCTGAGGGCACTAGGTTCCATGGCGGTAACAATCAATCTGCTACCTTTAGCGCGCTTGAACATGAGGGTACTACAATGGACCTTGCAGGTTCAATGGTCCATCCTGCAACATCCACTGAGTTCACCCATTTCCCTCAGCAGGGTTTGCAGGAAATCCCTGCTCTGGTGGATCCAGTCCCCGGACCTCCAGAAAGGGCGTCCATTTTCTACGTGCCCTCCTCTAGCCACAGTGACCACGGATGCTTCTCGCCTAGGGTGGGGGGGCACTGTATGGGCAGAACCGCCCAAGGCACGTGGACCCATTCAGAGACCTTGTTGCATATCAGTGTTCTAGAGATGAGAGCGGTGCTTTCGGCGTTGCAAGCACTCCAGACCCTTCTTCCCTTAGGGACAGTTGCAATTTAGACAGACAACATGTCAGTGCTCTGGTATATCAACAAACAGGGGGGAAGCAGATCCTACCCACTTTGTCGAGAGGCCATGAGAGTTTGAAATGGGTGATCTCCACCAACTGCTTTCTCATAGGGACGCACATTCCGGGTCGGTTGAACATTTTGGCAGAAAGACTGAGTCGAACCATCCTCTCACCGTACGAGTGGTCTCTGAACCCCAGAATAGCGAAGCAAATCTTCCTCAAGTGGGGTCAACCTTGCTGCGATCTCTTCGCATCTCCTTCAAACGCAAAGTGCAGCGACTACTTCGCTCTAATTCCCCCACCAGGGGAATCCCCCAGAGATGCTCTGGTGCATGTTTGGCCATCCAGTCTACTTTATGCTTATTCCCCCTCTTCCCCTAATGCTAAAATTCTTGCAGAAAGCCCTTCGGTTGGGGATCAGAGTGATCCTCATAGCCCCATTCTGGCCTCGTCAAACGTGGTTCCCATGCCTATGGTCTCATTTAGTGAATCCTCCATGGATTCTAGATCCCACCCCAGATCTGATCTCTCACCCAGTAGGATTATCAACCACGAATCTGGACAACCTCAAGCTCACAGCTTGGTTGATCCAGTTCCAGTAATAGCTAGGACTCCTGGTATCTCGTCCTCTGTTAAGGCTATTTTAGTAGCCGCTCATAAACCTTCTACGAGAAAGGTTTATAACAGCAAATGGAAACGCTTTACAATCTGGGCGGAGCATAGAAAATTGGATCCCTTTAGAGCTCTGATACCAGCAGTGTTAGAATTTTTGTCAACTTTATTCGACCAAGGTGCTAGCTCTTCTACTGTCAAATTATCAAAGTCTTGAGTCCTGCGTCGGTTGCTGTCTCATCTTCTGTGACGTCAGGTAGTCAGGGGTATAAAGCATGCAGCCGACACCATTACATCAGTCTTTCTTGCCGTGTGGTGCCCAAAGCAGAAGCAGTTCGCAAGTGCCGGTCGGCCGACTCCTGAAATTTTCATTTTCAAGTTTTGGAACCGAAGTCTTCAACTAAAGCTAAGTACCCCTTTGGGGAAACTTTTTCTTGCTCTAAACCGATGTCAGTAAAAGTCAGTAATTGTATTTCTTGTGGAAAGCGAATACCTCATAAAGATTTTCATTCGTACTGTATTCCTTGCCTAGCCCCTAACCACGACGTACCTCGCTGTTGGTTTTGTGCTTTATTTAAACAACAAACTATTCATTGTTTGTATATTTATGTTTCTAAATATTTTGGTACTCGGTTCAGTTATCCAGATATGTTTTCAGTAAGCCATCCGACTACCGACATTCTGAAAAAAACGCAAAGATAAAGACAGAGATAGGCCACCTAGGTCCATACCTGCCAGTGACGCTTCTCCTAAGCTAGTTGCCAGTTCACCAGTACTCATGAGACGCTTTCGCAGCCCCTGATACCCGCTACTTCAGATTTGCAGGCCTCTACTGACACCCATCCGGAGACCGGTATGCCGTGAGATGCTTCAAGTGTGGGACCTGCGGATGTCTCTACCTTGGATTGGTTCAGAGCTGTTGTGCAGGCACCGGCTTCTGAGGGTGTATTCAGGCCTACTGACACCATCTTCTTTTTCAAGGCCTAAAACTCGAACCATGCCTAGAAAACCAACGCCCAGACCACGTGGTCAGGCCTCTATGCCTAACAAACAAATTATAAGAATGGCTGAAGACCTTATTACTTTAATCAGGGAAGCCAACCTTCCCCCTCTAAGAGACATAGGACTGAATTTGCTTATGATACTTCTGATCAGGATTCTGAAATTTCTGTTTCCTCTGACGACCAGGATTTACCTTATCTACCTGTGAGGATTCTGAGGCAGAGGACTCTATTGCCTCTGCTTCCCTTCCAGAGCATTTCTCTTTTGGTGAAACTTTGCATACTCTTAGGGAGCATTTTCACTGGGAAAGCCAGGATTACTCTGATTCTAAAAAGAGGCTTGGGGATTTCTTACTCCTACCCCGGCACAGGCCTTTAGTTATCCCTCCTGTACTAGACATTGTTGATGATGCCTTTTCGGAATCTAGCTTGTCCCCTGACGTTTTACCTCCTGCTCTCAGAAAACCTGATAGATATTACAGGGTTCCTGATTCTCACAAGCTCCTTTTTAAAAATCCAACTGCGGATCCTGAGGCTATTACACAGGGACCCAAGGGCATTAAGGCTACTACTGCCAAAAATCCTAACCCCTCTGATAGAGATTCCAGGGCGCTGGATAGATGGAGTAAGAAGGTATACACTTCTGCAACCTTGGCCATTAGGGCCTTAAATTGCCAGTTTCATATGTTAAAGTATCAGCAGCATATTATTGGATTGCTTAAACAGAAAATGATGTTGATTCCTGACCTGTGCTGAAAATAAGAATTTACAGGATTTAATGCATTCTGCTGAACAAGTTGAAAAACATACTTTGCAATGTGGTTTTGATTCACTAGAGGCATCTTGCAAGGCTGCTGTTATTGGGTCTGTACTTAGAAGGCATGCTTGGCTTAAGGAGCAATCTTTGCCAGATCATGTTAAAGCTAAATTGTTGGATGCTCCCATAAACCAGGACTGCCTGTTTGGCAACAAAGCAGAAGAAGTACTTAAAAAGATGGAGGAAAAAGCTAAATCTATGCAAACTGTTAAAGATTTCCTGCAAGTGCAGCCTCCAAGATTTAGTAGGCATTGGCCCTCTAATAATTGGTCCTTTCCTGCCTCTTCCAGGGCCTTCTCAGTCCAAACCTAGAACCAGCAGAGCACTCAGCCTTCAGTCCCAAGGTAGGTACAGGACTAAGCAGTGGGGGGCTCCCACTTCCAAAGCAGGGAGTAGTAAGACCCCCCCCCCCCCTTATGGTAAACTGTCTCAATGACTTAACTTTAAAACTTCCAAGCCCTTCTCCAACTGACTGCTCCTTTAGGGGGAAAGATTGCTCTGCAGGCAAAAAACTGAGAATTCATTACCCAGGACAAATGGGTTTTAAATATAGTTTCCCAAGGATACAGATTCCGCTTCCACACTTTACGAACCCCAAACGGTTGGCCAGATCTACCCCTAAATCAGTGGGCAGAGGCTCAAAAGCAATTTCTCTCTCTCTTAAGTATAAGGGCTAGTCAAACTGTCCCAGAAGAGGAAAGGGGACAAGGTTTCTACTCAAGAATTTTTCTGGTGCCCAGAAAAGACAACAGCTGGCATCCTATCCTGGATCTCTCTATCCTAAACACTTTTTTGGTGATCCCAAAATTCAAGATGCTAACTCTTCACCAGTTGCTTCCTATGCTAGGCAAGGATGCTGGTTGGATTTAAAGGAAGCTTACTTGCACATCCCAATCATGGAGTCATGCAGAAGGTACCTACGCTTCAATGCTTCAGGCTTCATGCACTATCAGTTTTCTGCACAGCCCTTTGGCTTATCTACTGCGCCCAGGGTATTCACAAAGTACCTAGCCCCAGTCATTGCATTTTGCAGGCAAAGAAATGTTCAAATATGCCCATATCTGGACGATTGTCAAATTCAGGCAGAAAGCCAGGACATACTATTGAATCATCTGGTGTTTGTACAAAAAGTGCTAACTTCTCTGGAGTACACCATAAACGAAAAGAAGTCACATCTGGTACCCTGCCAACAAATTGTATTCCTGAGAGCAAGCTTGAACACAGCTTCCCAGATGGCTTTCCTCACGTCAGAGAAACAAGTTCATTTGACAGCTTACTTCAAACTCATGGCCACAAAGACCCTGCTATCTGCAAGACAAATACTGCAAGCCTTGGGGTTTATGGCCTCCTGCATTCTCCTAATTCCATATGCAAGACAGCGTATGAGGAAACTAAAATGGTATCTAAAAAGCCTATGGTGTCAACATTCTCAAGATCTAGAAACAATTATTCCTATCATACCTTGCCTACAGTTAGAGTTCCTTTGGTGGGCAGAGGCCTGCCACCAATTCAAGGGACTGCCATTCACTCTACCCCCTGCCACTCAAATCCAAACAACAGACGCATCAGACTATGCATGGGGGGCTCACTTGGCAGGGAGGTGCATTCAGGGCAAATGGAACACAAGTCAAATGCACCTGCATATCAATCAAAAAGAAATGTTATCTGTACAGAATGCTCTGACAGCCTTCAAGGACCACATTCTTCCAGGACAGTTAATGGTAAAGACGGACAACACCACTGTTATGTGGTACATAAACAAGCAGGGGGGGGGACCCACTCATACCCTCTCTGCAGACTAGCCATGGCTGTGTGGAACACAGCCTTGAGCTACCAAGTGCACCTACAGGCTCAGTTCCTGCCAGGAAAGCTAAATACACTGGCAGACGATCTAAGCAGAAATCTCATGGACCCACACAAGTGGAAACTGGAACCAAGGACATTCAACATGTTGATAAATGCAGGAGCCCAGAGATAGATCTCTTTGCCTCTCCCCAGAACTACTAATTGGACAAATTCTGCACAAGGACTCCTCACAAACAAGCTTGGAAAGTGGATGCCCTGTCCTTCACCTGGAAAAATCTATCAGTTTATGCCTTTCCTCCACTGCCTGTCCTCTCCAAAGTACTACTAAAGATCAAACAGAACAAACCAAGGACGATACTGATTGCACCAGACTGGCTACACCAACACTGGTACCTCCTCTTGCACAATGTGTCACAGCTGGCACCATGGCACCTGCCTCAGACCCCTACCCTGCTGTCCCAGCAAAAGGGGTCAGATTCTGCACCCTCAACTCCAAACCCTGAACCTGACAGCCTGGCTGATTACCTGATTTCTCCGTTACCACCCCTCAGTAAACAAGTGTTGGATTTCATTCTGGAGGCAAGGAGGCTTAGTACTAGAAAATCTTATGCTGAAAAATGGAAACGATTCTGTTCCTGGAACCAAACTCAGGGGATGAGCACAGCAGCACCCAATTTACCTCAGATTCTTCAATACTTAACTGAGATGCTTCACAAGGGCCTTTCTTTTTCCTCCATTAAAATTCATGCCTCAACCATTTCAGCTCTTTTCAACACAGAACCACCCCTCTACTCTCATCCACTGCTCAAGCAGTTCCTCAGGGGGGCCAAAAACTTAAGTCCACCCAGGAGAGCCCCTTCTCCAGCCTGGGGACCTTAACTTTGTATTGGAAAAACTTACTCTACCTCCTTTTGAGTGGTGCTGCGGTAGCATTGTTGCCTCACAGTTAGACATTGCCCGTTCGATTCTCAGAGTGTCTTCTGTGTGGCGACATGTGTGAACGGGCATTCCTTCGTTGAAGGTTGCGCATTAGGCCCGGCAAGCCAGCATGTAAAACTCTACTGCCAATCATTAGAGGACCGGAGTTCCGCTGTGGCGATCCTTAACCGGGAAAAGCCGAAAGATACAAACTCTACCTCCTTTTGAGCCATCTGCAAATGCAGAGTTGAAATTCCTTTCTTGGAAGACAGTCTTCCTTTTAGCTATCACTTCAGCAAGAAGGGTGTCTGAATTACAGGCCCTTATGGCAGTGGAGCCTTTCATCATCTTTCATGCGGGCAGGGTGTCCCTTAGGACCAATCCCTCCTTCATGCCCAAGGTAGTATCCAGTGTGGCTCTTAATCAGTCCATTAATTTGCCAACCTTCTTTTCTAATCCACAGAATATAGGGGAACGGATACTGCACTCCGTAGATGTGCACAGACAACTTAAATTTTACTTGGACAGGACTAAACCTCTCAGGAAATCTAAACAACTGCTGGTGGCATTTGCTGCAGGGGCAGAGGGGAAGGCCATTTCAAAGCAAACCATTTCTAAATGGATAGGCCATTGCATTAATTTCTGCTATAAGCACCATGGAAAACCTACCCCACAGGGGATAAGACCACATTCAACCAGGACTGCATCTACCTCTACAGCCGTTCTCAGAGGTGTCCCTACCAGGGACATCCTAGAAGCTGCTACCTGGAGTTCTTTACATACTTTCACCTACCATTTACCAATTTTCAGAGCTGGTTTTGCCACTGCAGTCTTGTAGGGCCTTATAGCTGCTCCTAATGCTATCTAAATTCCTCCTCCCATCCTTAGCTTTGGGAATCTACCCAAATGTGATGACTGCAACAGTGAAACACGAAGAACATAGTACAGTTGTGTATACTTAACATAAATGTAGATGTTTGAGTGTATTCACTGTTGCATTCCTGGTTACCCTCCCACCATCCCCCTGATTTCTTTTGGCTACACCGCTATTCCTTTTTACTATGCTTAAACGCTTTTTGGTGTATTTGCTTTTGTGTTGGTGGTATAACCTTTTATATATATTTGATTGCTTCCCATTAGGGGGACACCTGACATCTGGGGCTGGAAAAACTGATGTAGTGGTGCCGGCTGCATGCTTTATACCCCTGACTACCTGACGTCATGGAAGATGAGACAGCAACCGATGCAGGACCCAATACTTTGATAATCAGGCTGACTGAGGGCTACTGCAAGCAGATAACCCAAATGTGATGACTGCAACAGTGAATACACTCGAACATCTACATTTATGGTAAGTGTACACAACTGTACTTTTTGATTACCCCCTGAGAAAGCAGATGCTGTAGGACAGAAAGAAAAGGCGGGGTTTGGTTTGCTGGATGTGGAATAATTCCCTGGAAAGGAGAGATTTCTTCCCACTTCCATCTGTAGTTCTACTGGATCATGTGTTACGGACGATACTACAGTGATACGGTACATACCTTAGAATCGATTTGTCTGAAAAAATCTGTTGCCAAAGAGAGAAATGGAGATAAGGGACTGCCAGGGCTGGAGGGTTGTGTGTGTGTGTGTGTGTGTGTGTGTGTGTGTGTGTGTGTGTGTGTGTGTGTGTGTGTGTGTGTGTGCTGCCAGGGCTGGAGGTGTGTGTGTGTGTGTGTGCGCGCGCGCGCACGCGTGGTGCATGTAAGGTACCTTATATAGTCATTCTGGCTTATTTGACTGTCCTTAGTTTTCGGGAAATCCTGCTTTCTCTTCCAAATGTCCCTGCATTACTTTTTACGAATTTGCTTACCAGCATTTTATTGAAATTAATTTTGTTTTGTTCCTTACCAATATTGGATGAGAGGAAGAAAAATCCTTAAAAAAATTAGAGGGGAGGTCTGAAATACCTCAGAGATTCATTGTATTGGCTTACCCCTCTCATCACATCTTTGATAACTTCAGTAGAAGTGGGACCAAAAATGACATCTCTAACCAAACGTTAATTTAAAAATCTAATTTTTACATCCTGTGGGAGTTTTTGAGAATGCAGCTAGTTAAACCTCCTCAACAAAGAACCAGTGGCAGCCACCCTGGATGAAGTAGCAACAGATTCATAAACACACTTTAAATAATGAGTAGTGACCTGAGGGGAAAAAAAAAAACTAACCCACTATTCTATTAGAAATACTGGGTGATCAAACTGGTATAACAAAGGAAAGGATTTTGTTGCTCTGTGATACAGAATCGGAATTACTTAGACACAGTAAGGCCTTGCTGAGTCTAATTATTGTGGCTGCCAAAAAAGCCATTACTAGAAAATGGAAATCAAAACCTAAACCAACTGTGCTAGAAGTAGTGAATATTGTAACAGAGAGAAAACAACTGGAAATGGGATCTTTAGAAAGGGATAGGAACAAATTTCATATAAAAAATGGGAACTGTGGGAACAATACATGCAGAATAATATTTTGGAAGAAGAGTGAGGTTTAAAAGAAGGCAGGGGTTGAATGAGCTGTCTTAATGTTTGACTGACAATGACTGTATATTGTGTGTGATATGTATAATGTTTGCAACTGAAAATTTGTCGATAGGGTTTGTTTTCATTTATATAAATGTATGATTGCCTATGTCGTAAATAATATAATAAAGATGTTTTTTGTTTAAAAAAATACTTGCAAAGCAGATTTTTCCTCTCAGCATGGAACAGCAGATAATACATTCCTCATATTTCAACAATTAATGAGAATAAACATATAAACTTTAACATATGATCATGACAATTCAAAAGTCTAAAAATTAGTTACAGAAGCGCACACCTTTGCCCAAACTTATCAGTTGTGTTACCATCCTTGTCTGAAGGGGAAGGGTTAGAGTTTACAAAATGCTTGGCAGCAGCAGCTGGACTGACTAAAGTTAGAGCTTCTTCGTCAGGTCTGGGAAGACTATACAGAAATTTGAAAGACTAAGGAACTTTGAACAGTCTATCTGCTATTTAAGATGCAGCAGGCTGGCTTTCAGGAAAACCACAGGCTGTGACAGATGCATCCTGCAATGCCAGTAGTACTGGGGGATTGAGAATGTTCTTGTAAAACTTCAGATTTCCACTGAAAATACTGGCACATTCTGGAAACAGTCTCATAGAAAGAGAATCCTTGCCAGAGAAATTCAGACAACATGCTCCCCTCTGAGTCGGAATCAGAAATCTGACAAGAAAAACCTGAATCTACCCCATCAGATTCCTCTTCAGATTCAGTTTCTTGAATGTCTTCATGAGAAGAGGAATCCAGTTTTCTGTTACCAGAAACCACCAGTCAAGAAGGGTCAGTAGACTGTACAAGATTCTAAGCCAGACGTACTAGACCCCAACAGTCACAGCAGAGATGGCTAACCCCTAGTCCATGAGTTTCCAAAGTGTGTGCAGCGGCTCCTTCACAGGGATGCCACAAACTAATAAGCTTAGCCGCAAAATAAACCATGAACTAATAAACTTAGTTACTAAGCTTATTAGTTTGCAGTTTATTTTGTGGCCGCTTAACAGAAGGTCTGTGTTCAGAATGAAAGTAAAGCTACTGGATTTGAGGATTACTTAATTTTAGAAACAAGCTGTGCTATTTACGGGTAATTAAGCATCTTGTAAGGCTGCATACGACATCCTGCCACCATAATTAACTGGATACTTAGTCTCATCTGGATAAATACAAGGAAGGATAGCAACAGATTTATTAAAAACATAAAGCCTTCTTTTTGACATGTAACCTAAAGAGAGTCTGGGTGTTCACCCCACCTACCTACTCAAAACAAAATAACAATAAACAGAAAAATATTTTAGTCACCAAGTCAGGCTCCATTAGGTTAACAAAATCTGGTTTAAAACACTCCACCAGATTTACTGAAATCATACTGACACTGGTCTTTAACCAGTCACCCATGCAATTAAGTCTGTACTGCGTACAGACACTTAAAGTGAGACCCTATTTTTTTTTACTTCTCAATAACTTTAACAAAAACAAGAACATTAGGGGACATGCCCTGTTTGAGGATACCTCCGTAAGCAGGTACACCAAAACACTGCAAGGAATTGTGGTCCCGACAACCACAAATTTACATTTTCTTAGCCACATCAGTCTTGCGAAACTGCTCTTTCACCATTGTGTAAGACAGCGTCAAGGAGTGAAGAAGTGAAAACTAATGATGTAAGGCGATCCTATCTCGCCTACATTCTTAACTGATGGGCTTGAAGCCGAGAATCGGCTCCGACTCGGCTGGTACACTAGCACAAAGTCTCTGATTGGCTGGGCCAACCCCTATATCCCAGGATGCACTACACCCAAGCCCCCAGATCTCATTTGCCGCTCCTAGTGCTAAGACATGGTTTCGAGTTGGCTGTGGCTAAGTACCCTATTTTTTTTGTCAAATTTGAGTTTTTTTGTGAGCTTATTTTTAACATTTAACCAAAACAGCTATTTTAATAGCTATCTTGTTGTCTGAGTGTGTATTGGTTGTTTTAGCTTAAAGTTAAAATTTCTGTGGTAAATTCCTGGTGTTTGGTGGGCCTTAGCCCTACCTTTAGAGCGTTTAAGTTAGAGCTCTATTCCCTTCCTTTCCTTCCTTCAGTGTGTGTTTTTTGGTCAGAATGTCTGGAAAAGAGCATAGGCCTTCTGGTTTTAAAAAATGTACCAAGTGTGGATACAAGATGTCTATCACAGATGGCCATGACATCTGTGTTTACTGTTTAGGGGCCAAGCACTTGCAAGAGTCTTGCAGTGTTTGCCATGCCTTTTACTCCAGGGTCTTCCAAGAGAGAAAAAATAAACTGATTTTAAAAGGCTTAATCAGGCCTTCTTTTGAAGAGGCTCTTCAGTCTTCAGAGCCTCGTGGTAAGAAGAAAAGGTCATCAGTTCCTACCAGTCCATCGGATCTGCCGGCTAAAAGAGGAAAATCTATGTCTTCATCTTCGGCTCCATTGCCCTCGGAGCCGAGAGATGAGAGACCAAGTTCTGCTTCCCCTTCCTTGGTTCCACTGACTTCGGAGCCGATGGAAAGGGGTTCGAAATTGGGATCTCCTCCCTCGGCTCCTAGGGCTTCGGAGCCGAGAGAGAGAGGGTCGGCTCCAGGATCGGTTTTGTCGGCTCCTACTTCATCAGCTTCGAGAGAGGCTTTGGTGTTCCTTGAGTCTGCCTCGGCTCCAATATTGTTGGAGCCGATTCGGAGCCGAACTCCTACGGTGATATTGGAGCCCATAGAGACAGTTTGTCCAGCCCCTTCTATTTCCTCCAGGCTCTCTGATTCGGACCTGGACAGGGTTGTCCAGAGGCTCCTACAGTCACCGGTCTTTTCCAAATTGCTGTCTGCCCCAGCCCAGTCGGCTCCGGAGCCAGCCTTGCCTGTACCGTCTCTTCCTCCTTTGACAACCTTAGGGTCATCGGAGCCAGGGTTTACAGAATCTGGGGAAGTTGTTGGGTCGGTTCCGAGACCCGCTAGTCCGTCGGCACCTACCTCTGCTCCAACCTTCTCGATTCTTTCGACAGGTCCTGGTATTCGTGGCTCTTCGGTCGGGCCTGAGGGGGAGTCATTGGGGCTTCTGACCTCAGCTCCTAGTCTCCCTCTTGGTGCTTCAGCGAGGGGGGCCCAACTCTGGTCAGGGCCTCGGAGGGGGGTCTTTCTACAGACTCTGGTGGACACGCCTTCGAGCCTATGAGGAGTGCGCTGGCCAAGTCCCTAGTCACTTCTCCAGAATCTGTAGCTCCTTCCCTGGACACGACGACTGGAGCCTCTGGTGCACCCCTGTCCTCGGACAGTGGGGCTCCCAGGCCTGAGGAGTCCTTGCCTGATGAGACCCCTAGGAAAAAGATGTGCAAGAGGAAGCACGTGGACTCCCCAGACGAGTCCGTCACCTCAGACACCGATCTGGATGATGCGGAAGGGTCCCCTAAGTCGTCCTCTGACGATGTCTCATTCTCTGACATACTAGAGATCTTGAGACAGAGAGGCGACTGGCCTTCCAAAGCCCCTTCCGCAGAAGAGTCAGTGTTCCTTAAGGCCTTCGGAGCCTAGCCCTCTGCCTCCTGGGTATCTCCACCCTTCGATGAGTTACTGGACATTATTTGTCAAAGGGTGTGGGAGCACCCTGACTCTGTGGAGCCTGTTCCCACTCATCCCAATGAATTCTTGGCTGCACCCCCCGATAAGCAGTTTCTCACTAAGGGAGTTCCGGTAGATGCTATGGTGGTGGCGTCTGCCACTCAACAGGACGTGACAGAGGCTTCGATGTCTATCCATCCACCTAACATGGAATCTAGGAGCATGGATAGGTACGGGAAGCGTACCCTATCTTCAGCGACCTTTACCTTGCGGTCACTGAATTATTTGTGCCATTTCACAAGACTACAAAGGGATCTCATGAAGGAGTTGGGAGATACCCTTTCGGGTAATGTGCCTGAAGCGTTGGCTCAGTCTGTCAATGCCCAGTTATCTACCCTGTCGTCCGTCATTAACTCGTCCATGAGGCTCATTTCATATGCGGCCGAGGGGGTGGGTAGAGCAGCGAGTTTGGGCGTAGCCCTGAGGAGGCAGGCTTGGATGCGCTTGTGTCACTTTGCGGAGGCGTTCAAGTCTTCATTCACAGACGCTCCCTTTGATGGGTCCTCACTCTTTGGACCCAAGGTGAAGGACACCCTCACTAGATGCGAGCAGGAGGGCAAGACCTTGTCTGCCGTCGGGGCCCGTTTTTCGCTTCCCACGAGACCTTATCCCAAGGCTCAGAGGGGAGGGAAGATGTGGTTCAAGAAATCACAAAGGTCTTTCCTGCTCATCAATGTGAACCCTCCTCCAGAGGCGGAGGAGGGGGGAATTACTCTGGAAGGCCTCACCCTAGAGGCGGCGGAGGCCCCCGCAACACAGGAGACCGCAAATCCTTTTGCGGTTCATCCTTCCAACGTCCCTGAGGGACGGCCCAACTGTGCATCTCCGGAGCCAGTCGGGGGTCATTTTTTGGGGCACTTGAAAGCCTGGGAGTCCATCACTCAGGATCAGTGGGTGCTCCGGATCATCGCCGGAGGTTACACCATACCCTTTATTCATCCCCCTCCAAGGAAAATCCCGGACGTGCCACCCAAACAGAGGGTTCAAGCAGCTACAGAAGTGTTAAAGCTGCTAGAAAAAGGAGTCATCCAACCAGTCCCCGAAGGCCAGACCGGATTAGGAACTTACTCAAGATTATTTTTGGTGCCAAAAAGAACAGGGGACTTGACCTATTCTGGATCTCAGCCATCTCAACCGTTTCGTGAAGAAGTCCAAGTTCCGGATGGTCACGCTACAATCCATTTTCCCATTGCTGGGAAAAGGAGTTTGGATGTGCTCCATCGATCTCAAGGACGCCTATTATCACATCAAGATAGACAAAGTGTCCAGGACTCACTTACGCTTCCGCCTGGGATCCAGTCATTACCAGTTTCGAGTCCTGCCCTTTGGTCTCACCGCAGCCCCCAGGGTGTTTACCAAGTGCCTGGCAGTGGTAACGGCTCACCTGAGGCGTCTTGGGTTCCAGGTGTTTCCGTATCTAGACGACTGGCTCCTCACCGCCCCCACCAAGTATCTGCTCACTCAAGCTGTGACTACCACCATCGAATTAGGTCAATTGCTAGGCATAACATTCAACTGGGAAAAGTCTGTATTGCTGCCATCACAGCGTGTTGCCTTTATAGGCGCAGAGCTAGACTCCATAAAAATGCGAGCCTACCTCCCAACGGAAAGGATAAGGATCTTACAGAACCAGGTCATGGACCTATTGCCCCGTCGGAAGGCTCCAGCCAGGTTAGTCCTTCAACTCTTAGGATCTATGGCGGCCACTATTTTGTTAGTTCCGATGGCAAGGCTGCACATGCGAATTCTACAGTGGCTCCTTTCGAGCCAATGGTCCTTTCAGGAACTCCCGTTGTCCCACCCGATTCTAATCATGGACACTTGTCGGCGGGATCTCCACTGGTGGCTTCTCTACTCCAACCTGAACCTAGGCAGACCTTTTCACCCCCTTACCCCATTGCCACTGTCACCACGGATGCTTCCCAGACAGGGTGGGGGGGCATTATCTGGGCAGGCCTGTCCAAGGCACTTGGCAAGACCACAAGACTCGCTTACATATCAATGTCCTGGAAATGAGAGCGGTGCTTCTAGCGTTGCAGGCACTTTACAGCTCTCTCCCACTGGGGACAATCGCGATCCTTTCAGACAATATGTCAGTGGTTTGGTACCTCAACAAACAGGGAGGAACCGGGTCTTACCCCCCTTTGCAGAGAAGCCATGAGAGTGTGGGAATGGGTGATTGCTTCCCAGAGGTTCCTAGTGGCAACGCACATTCCTGGGAAATCCAATGTTATAGCAGACAGGCTGAGCAGGGACATTCTGATGCCTCACGAATGGTCCCTGAACAACCAAGTGGCGGATCGGATCTTCACCCGGTGGGGGTTGCCTTGCTGCGATCTATTCGCCAGTCCGCTAAAGCGAAGTGCGACAACTACTTCTCTTTTTAGACAAGGCTCTGCCGTTTCTACGCTGAAAGTGCAGTTAGCAGCGATTTCCAATTACCATGTTGCCTTTGACCCTTCTCTCATGAGTCACAAATTGTGTAAGGCCTTTCTTAAAGGAGCTTGGTTGCTTCGTCCCCCTATATCACAGCCAGTTTTTCCATGGGATTTGAATGTGGTCCTTGCTGCTTTGACGTCCCCTCCATTCGAACCAGCAACAACTTGTGAGAAAAAAATTTTGTCATGGAAAACTGCATTTTTGGTAGCTATTACTTCGGCCAGAAGGGTTTCAGAACTTCACGCCCTTTCTGCTCTTTCTCTTCAGCAATCAGTTGAGCTTCCAGTCTTCTTTCCTGACTATTCCACCGATGCAGAATACAGATGTCACCAGTTGGATGTGCATAGACAACTACATCTTTATCTGGATAGAACGCAGCAGGACAGGAAATCAGATCGATTATTTGTTGCCTTTGCAGATAATAAAATTGGCAAACCAGTCACTAAGGCCACTATTGCCAGGTGGATCAGGGATTGTGTATCCTTTATTTATTCATCGACAGGAAGGTCCCTTCCATTACCAGTTAAAGCACATTCTACTAGAGCTATGGCAACTTCAACAGCTTTCCACTCCAGACTGTCTGTAGATGAAATTTGTGCTGCTGCCACTTGGTCTTCTCCACACACTTTTATTGCTCATTACAAATTAGACTTGGAGTCCAGGAGTCGGGCGTCATTTGGCTCCACAGTGCTCGGGAGTGTTTTCCAATGAGCCTCCCAGGATCTAGGTGCTAGGGACGCGGTCCCATCAGTTTAGAATGTAGGCGAGAAAGGATCGCCTTACATCTCTTAGTTATGTACTTACCATAACGATAGATGTAGGTGATCCATCTCGCCTACATTCGTATATACCAGCCCTCCGGCCCCCTACCTGCAGGATTTGGAGGAAACACTTTGTGGGGTTTCCACTGAAGGTCTTATTCTCTTCTCTGGATCACGTATCTCTGTGAGTTGGGTGCATGTGAAGGGGACTTTGTGTGGGCAAACAAGATCTGGGGGCTTGGGTGTAGTGCATCCTGGGATATAGGGGTTGGCCCAGCCAATCAGAGACTTTGTGCTAGTGTACTGGCCGAGTCGGAGCCGATTCTCGGCTCCGAGCCCATCAGTTTAGAATGTAGGCGAGATGGATTGCATACATCTATCGTTATGGTAAGTACATAACTAAAAGTTGCTACTAACCCTCACAAACATCACATCTTGAAGTCCAAGTTAAAAAGCACACTTTTCTACGAGAAATAACCCTGCCCCTATGTTTCACCTTACGGTGTGATGCTCGCCATTACCGGAAAGGAAGGGGATCCCAGTTAATGAATATAGCGGATGTTTACCAAATCACTGGTAAATGACAGATGCGTTGATGTTCTTTTCAGGGCATAAAAATAACTTTGTAAAGAAAAGAAAATAATTGGCGTGAAGTTAAAGCAGCAGTCTGCAGTTCAGTATTTCAGACCTACAAGAACTCAAGGCAAAAATGATTCGCTGAGGGTATTCAGTTTTGTCAAAATTAGAATACATTATTAAAAAATTAAAGATGTTGTATGGGCTACACTCCTATTCAAGGCAGTGAGTAGAAGGAAGAGGATACACTACAGCAGGTTTTAGATCATATTCACGAATAGCAAAGTACCATATATTTCGAGTAAAACTCAAGTTCAGTGATATAAATCGTCAGTTGTTTTAGTAGTAGTACTACATAACGCGGCAAGGGATAAGAGACTCATCACATTAAATTAACCAAAGGAAACGCAACAGTCTGCATACACAAAGGTAAAAATTTTCAGCCAACCAAGTGCTAGCAGTACATTCACGTTAAACATTTTTGATAAGCTGTTGTTAAATAGAATAAGAGGGTGAGCAATAAGCCAGGTAGCCTGTGCTTTTTCAATACCCTGTAAGCAATTCACATCTGACCTACTGTAAAAATAATACAAAATGTAACTTGTTTATTCTACTTTAACCAGTAACCTTAAAACGTGCATACAAAAGTAAACTGAGAAAGTGAACCTTGCACGTATGCAGTGAAGGCAATATAAAAAAAGAACAAATGCACTGTTTGTATTCATCAGTTATGGATGGGAGGAAAGTACACCAACAAATCTGTCTTAAGAATTTGCATCTTCCACAGCCGCTGCTGTATCAGTGGGGTCACCTGGGACAACAGCTATAAATCTAGACCTACAAATTCAACTGACAGAGTTAATAATTAATTTAGAGCTTTAAGGGCTAAGATGCTGGTCTTTAATAAACATATCATATGCTTTTGAATGCATTAATCTATTGCCTAGCCTTAGCACAAAGGCACGTACAAGGTAGGCTACCAAATGTCATATGAAAGTAAAACTCGTTTCAGTTGACCTAACCGAGGGATCTGCACCTGATCCAGCACACACCATCTAGCACCGGAAGTAGTCATGCACCTCACATGCGAGTTACATTTCCGTTGTGAAAAAATATATTGGCTCATTCTACTAGACTTTTGTTTGTTAGTAATTCTAACTTTTGATATCGCTTCTGTAAAATAAAATAAATGTTTTTAGAATTTGAAGTTGTAAACCAAAGCCTATTCACGTGCCTGCATCATGACGTATGCAAAGTATAGCGGCATGCAGTTTCTGCTTCCAAAATAGCTGCAGCATTACATGGTTCTGTAAGACAGGGGTTGGTGAGGGTTGGTAGAGGGGTATTACAGTGGACACAGGTGAGTTGGTCCTAGTGAATGAATGGATGCACTATAAGCACATAAGGACAATGCTGTTTGATAATGATAGTTCGTGGTACGATGTTGGCTTAACCAGCTGTTTGAGCCTATTGTGAAGGTCATTCTGTCGGGTGGTCACTGGTTAGGGTGCCACAGATCCCCAGTGATAGGCAGGTTGGCATTTGATTTTCCATAAACAGGAAGAAAACTTGCTTCCGCAGACCACAAGTACGCAAGTTATCTGTGAGACTGACTTGCTCTTGGAGATTAATATAAGAACACAGAACAGAAAGAATGTCTATCAGAAATATTTTTTTTCCACAAGGACACCCTGTCTAGGAATATGGAATTTGAGCTTATATCGGATGTGTGTGAAGTTTAGGTCTTACAATACTTAGAAATGTGGAAGGAAACATTTTGAAACATGACTGAAAACTCTGGAATGGTAAAATAAAACATTTCAAATACACCTTAAAACTGAAACAAATCCCAGATTTTAACATCACTGCAACATTTAGATGCGCATAAAATGAAGGTGGTTTTTTTTTTACACTTTTATGAAAAAGACAGGAATATATTGGCAGGAAAGAAGTATATTGCAAAGTGCTTGGGACTTTGTAATATAAGCAAACAGCAAATACATATACTTAAAAAGAAGTTTACAAGGCTTGTTGATTTATTTTTTTAAACTTTTTATTTACTTATGTTGAGGGTGCACTGTGTTAAAATGTATTTTTCCAATACCCATACAATCACTTTCATTTAAGTATACTTGTTAGAATTTGACAAGAGTGGGCACCTTGGGAAAACCTGGATTCAACAAGGGAGCTGAGAATCAAAAAAGTTTGGGAACCACTGCCCTAGTCTATAATGGCTGTATGGACAACACCAGAGAGATCCAGGGGAAAAGATGAGTGGTCTGAGGAGCCAACTTTTGTCACAGCAGAGTTACCCACCTGCATGTAAGACAAATTGACAACCTTCTGTGGTGGCAAAGGCTGTTTTCTTTTTTTGGCTGGAGAAGGACCAACTCTGGGGCCAGTAGTTTGTTCCATGATCAAGCAGAAAATGGTGCCTCTTTAGCAAGGAAACTAAGCAGCACAAGAAAGTAAATTTTTAAAAGCAACATAAAGTCACTTTTCCCAATAAAAACACAGTAAAAAGCAATGAAATACAGTTCAACACCCCACAAAAACATTTAATTGCAGTTTCTCTACAGAAAAATGTTTTAGAATGGTTAAATCAGTTTTCAAAGTGCCAAGCACAAAAGTGTGCCCCCATTTAAAAGTACGACAGAATTGTGTGACAGTCAATAAAATCACCTACTCCTAGCTTTGAGTACTTTCCCACACAGGAAAGTTAGCTTGAACATTAAAAATGATATGTGGAAGTTTTTTTTTTTCCCCAAAGGGAACTTTTCCGCCCAGCAGTGGAACAGCACATGCCAACCATCGATCTTCTGAAGCCCAGAGAGAAGTGCTTTCTTTAGTGGCAGAAAGATTTGAAGGGCTTGGCATCCAAATGTGTCTTTTAGTCAACTCTTCCTGAACTGACTAATGGTTTGGGTGTGTGTAAGGTGATCTGAAGGTGTGGAATCTGGCCTGCTTGTCATATGCAATGCAAGATTTAACCCATACAGCCTAGGCTACTGCAGCAGTGATCAATATGAAGATTGATGAGGGGCCAAGATGGAGTCACTACAGATGTCTTTCTAGAGTGCTTCTGAATCTTCATCATGACCCTGGGTATCAGTGGAAAGGGTAGAAATACTTAAAAGAACATTCCTATCTAAAGGAATGAAAAAACATCTATTTTCAGGCTTGGATGCAAGGAATCCTTCAGCAGAATTTCATCATTTGTCTGTTTTGAAAGTGGGTAAGCAGAGCTATCTGAGGAGTTCCCCACAACTGGATCAATTCTTGGAGGACCCCCATTCAGTTTCCATTTTGAGAGTCTGCTGTGGTCCTGTTTAGCTTGACTTCTACAGCAGTTTGCTCTGAAGGAATGCCTTTGAGGGTTACACTGTGCTGATTTTGCTACCTTTCTAGCCACTATAGCCAGCCCCCTGCTTATGTTCCCCATCAGTGCAGTGTTGTGCATGAAAAACAGCTAACATCTGTTTAACATTGATGTGTTTTGGCCTGTCCAGTTTGTTCCAAAGGCCTTAAACTTACCCCGGTAAACACAGCTCCCAGTGTATAATCCAATATGTTAGAAATTGTGCATGGGTAGTAAGAAAAAAGTGGAGACATGGATTTGAAGATGTGTGGTCTGTCAACCAAAGCAACTCTCTTTTCACAAGGCCCAAAACTGGAAGCTGAAATGTCAGGGGGTGAAGACGTTAGGACCATAATGTTTTCTGGAACCACTGAATTTTTCTCACATGTACTATGACAGAGAATCATTAAAATCATAACAACCAAGAATACTAGTTATTCTGAGGTATTCTCTTGCAGAAGTCTTAGGCTGAGTGGAGAATCTCAGCAACAGTTCCAAATACAGGTTCAATTTTGTCTTGGAAGAAGGAATGCCTTTTGCATGGAGGTATCAAGAGGGAAGCCTAGGACTCTGTGAGAAGGAATCAATGATGATTTTTGAATGTTGACCTGGAATCCTAGATGCTAGGGAGGTTTCTTACCCATGAAAGGGATTTCTGACATTTTGACTGACTGCAAAGTTAAGCAAGTTGTCTAAATAAGGGAAAAAGCTGAACACCCTGCATTCTGCAGCGGGCTGTTACAGAAGCTAAACCCTATGAAAACCCTTGGAGGAGTGGATGTCTGAAGGGGTAACACGAACTGATAGTGTAACCCAGACACAGAAAACCAGAAAATGTTTGAAATATGTGGTAATAGGAGTGTGATTGTAATCTGCTTTCAAGTCTAGTTACCAGATAGCTTAGAGCAGGAATGAGAGATAACAGTTTGTAGGGACATTTTGAACTTAGGAACTTTCACTAACAGGATGAAAGCTGGTCTCCAAGAAGGGGTCCTTTTTTGCATCAGAAAAAAATCTTGCATAAAAACCTTTTCCCCACTAATCTGAGGAACTGTTTCTATGACTCCCACAGAAAGAATGTGGCTGTTGATGGTGTGTGTGTGGGGGGGGGGGGGGGGCAGCAAATCAGATTCTCTAATCTGATGCCAAGGAAAAGGTGAAGAACTAGGCTCTGGGAAAGTTTTAAGGTAAGGCTTGGGAAATGGTGAGTGCAATAGTCATTCCTGTATTATTAACCTGTCCCTTTTTCTGGAAGGTTCCCTCATTCTTCTTTGAACTGTCATGACAGTTTTTCTTGTACTTCTGCTTCTTAGAAGCTTATTCAGGCTGTTTATTTTGCTTTTTGTAAAAATAACCTAAGTTAACGTAAGAGGAAATATTTTAGCAAACTTGGAGAAGGATTTGATGCAGAAATTGCTGCAAGAGCAGATCTGGAATGATAAAACAATATTTATCAAACTGAGGAAATGTATAAACGTCCTCTCTTTCTAGTGTTTGCAGGTTAACTGTTAGTCATATTGCAGGCATTATCAAAAACATCCACAAACGGTAAAAATAGGAGTAATAGCAGCAGGCTGTTAAAATTCAACTTGGAATACATCATAGTATTTCTTCAAAGAAGACGGAACATCAGCCTCTCTCCATGAAACATCCTATTCATGCTGGAAATAGTTTAAAAAGATGTAAATTATTCTTTGGGAGACTCTGAAGATACACTTTCCTCAGAGTCAGAATGAGGTGGGCAGAAAAATAGAAGATGCCCTTTTTGATAATCAGGCAGGAATCCCCTGAAATCAAGGAAATTGTTTTTATTGCCAGTCACAATTCAAAGGTTGTAATTCGTGTAATAAATCTTTAGCCACACCAATAAATTTGTCCTTATCCACTGAAACACAATCATAGGATGGTAAGCGTTCAACTTTATATCGCTTTTTTCTACGGTCATTCCCTATAAGGTACTGACTCATGGATGGTACTTCATCCCAAGGACCAGGTCCCATAGCCTGGCTACCCAGAGATGTACTGTCAGCTCCCTACCCTGAGACCAACAAGAGTGGCCCTCCCATGCCTGGTAAGGGTATATGAACAGGTGCTGAGGAAGTGACTGACCCTTGGTCCATGGTGCCCAAAGAGGCTGCATCAGAGAGATCCAGAGAAAAAGCTGAATGGTCTGAAGAACCGCAATGGCCACAACATAGTCACCCACCAGATACTGAGGCACAGATTGAGCCTGCTATATTGGCAAGGATTTCTTGCAGTTTTTTTTTTTTTTTTTTTTTTGGGGGGGGGGTTCAGAAGTGGGACTGGTATGCTGTTCTGTGGTTTTCTGAAAAAGGAAGCATGATTCCTGGTTGGCACAGATAGAGTGGGTCAGTAACGGATAAGATGTCTAAAACGCAAACAGTAAAAGTTAAAAATAGAAGTTAACAGTCTGTCAGACCAACCATTCTCAAGACAGTCATGTAAAACATACACTTCTCTTATAATGTTCGTCACAGAAATCCACATATTTTTTCACAGAAAATAACAATAACATTATGGAAGGTTGCTCAACAATGAAAGCCTTTAGACAACAGTCCTCCGAAGTCATGCAGGAGGAGCACTCTCTGTGGACAGCAAGAAAGTACTGAAGTGTTTGATGCCCAGGCTGCTGGTAACTACTAAAACTGGGCAAGTTAAAAGCTGAGGTATTTGTTTAACACAAAAAGGCTTTGTTGAGTATAAAAAGGAATGCATTCCAATGATATAGGTGTCAGTGTGTAAATTTGATTGAAGTGAAGAATAGTTGTTGTATAGTGTTAAAGAAAACTTCCATATTTAGATATTAAGGGCCAGGTAAAGTGTGGCACCACAGTAAAGCTGTTCTTAATAATGAGTATAAGACACTGACAAAAAGCAGTAAGGTACATTTATGATTGTCTTTTTAAATGATAAGGTTTAAAAAATTAAGGCTGGACTGATTACATCCAGATGAATATCATTGTTTATAACTGAGTGTATATAGTTTTAGAGAATCTAATTAAAATTATGTTGAAATGTCATTGCTGACTGGGAGTTAAATTGTGTTTAAGGTAGTAATTTGCATAAAATGTGATGAAAATAGGGACCGGGAATGAAAGGCTAGGTGGTCTTTGGGTAATCATCTACTTGAAACACGGTGCTTGGTCATAATTATTATCTCTTGAGAGTAAAGAGATAACCATTGAAACTCTAAGAAGCCTGTAGCAAGTATTCTCATCAAAAACATGAAGGTGAGTACACCCCAAGCTCCATCAATTGACATATTTCTCTTCTGAGCAATCTTTTCTGCACTGAGACAATTGGGAGCAGTGGTACTTTCCCCCAAAAAGAGATGGGATGATGCTTGGACTTTAGATTTTTGGATTTTTTTTTTTTTTTTGCTGTTTCAGGGGGGTTCCTTCAAGCCTTCTATGATCATGCTAGTAGAGTTTCAGTAATGTCTTAGCATTGTGTAAGTTTTGTTGATGATCACCCCTATTAAGTATGGACATAAGTGCTTGGTTAATTTATTGACTTCAGGAACAGCACTAAAATAATTGCTCTGTTAAGAAAAAAATACAGAAGGCTTTTCATCTAAAATGTAAGCACCCCTTTTCTCGTCGAAAATAAAGTTGTCTAATGGTCAAGTTGTAATTCAGATTCTCTAATACTTTATCAGTTACTGAGGGGCTTGGCATTTTTAAAACATTCTGGTAGTGCAGTTTGCCAGTTATAGGCAGTATGTTATACTCTCAAGTAAGTGTGCTACATTTTGGGCTTATAGAAAAGGGATTGTTCTTATTATTCCATTCTATCACAAATCCTCACTTTAGGCCTTAGGAGATTTGTTTCTATAAACATTCCATTGTTGTTTAGTGAAGATCTTGGCTAATAGTTGATCAATATGTTTATTGTATCTGTTTTCTTGAGATGAAATTTGATTTTTAATGTTTTTATATACTTGCATCAGTCTAAATGTCTTCTTCCATTTCAATAGAGTTTGACAAATTCCTTGAAGAGAGAGCAAAAGCTGGTGAACGGTTGCCGACTCTTCCTTCCCCTCCTTCTGAAATGCCTGGAGTGCCCAGTGCAAGCAAGAAAAAACAGGAAAAAGCAGATGATACACTTTTTGCGTTATAGACCGTGTCTTTTATTTCATACATAAGTTGTAAAGAAACACTGTATTTTAAATGGGAAGGAGGTGAAGAGTGAGGTACTCCAACTGGGTCCTCCTTTCACCAATGCATTTGCTGCACAGAACAAAGCTGACAGAAGACATTCATATTAAAATCATGCAGTTCCTTTACTATCATTTCTTGTGCAATCATGGGCAGGATGTTATTCATTGATGCACTATGTACATACACCATTTTGCCTGAAAGTAATTATAAAGCCATTGGCCTGTTGAAGTGTGGGTGTGTATATGTTTGACTGTCTGTCATCCTTCTGTACTGAATTGTATGTCATTTTTAAGGTACATTTTAGTCATGTAATAGTTCTCCCCATTTTCTCAAAGTACATTATGCAATGTAGTAAATGGTATATGTGTGGTGGGAGGGTCTTATGTCCATAAATGTATTAACGTTTAATATTTCTTTCTTTTAATGGCAAAATAAGGAAGCCTGAGCTCTTCAAAAGTGCTGTGTAACCTCTGTAGGAGTATGGATTGTATAAAACTGTTCTTAATAATGAATATAAGACACTGACAAAAAACAGTTGCTTACAGAACTTTCTTGTGCAATATATCTACTTATAAGATTGTCCATTCAGTTATCATAACCATACAAACCTGATGTTTTGGTACGTAGCTATGTGAGGTAGTGAAACAAAGCATAGCTGTCATTGCTTAGTCCTTGCCCTTCATTCATTGCTAAGAATATGTTGAGTTTTCTTTAATAATATTACTTTTTGTTAGCTTTCTGGAGAGTTTTTTTTAACTTTGTAGGTTGCATACATTTCCATGAATTGTTCTTGTTATCATTAGAAGTTTCAAGAACTTTCAAAAAACAGTTGAATTTAAGATTTGAAGAGAGACAATTGACAGCAAATCCAGGTGTGAATTACATGCACAGTTAAAGTGTCTTAATAATGTGAGTGTATCAGGTGTATGTAATTGACAAAGTAGTTTATCCTGAGTGTGCAGTGATAAGCTGCTTTTAATGTGAGGGTTAAAAGAGAAGCTTATGGGCTCCTTTCTTGAAATTTTCAATGATATTTATTCATGTGGGTACTGATTCCTCATTAGATCATTAAGTCAGGACTGGCAGACCCAAGTGGCACTTCGTTATTTTTGTTTTGTACACTATGCAAAGATTTGAAGATTTAGTGACCTCTGCATTGAGTATAATATAAATGGAATGCAGGGGTCTTCCCCAGTGTTGAAAACTGGGTCAGAGTACCTAAGGAAAGTAGATCAAAAGTTCTGTCCAGTATGCTGCACCTAGCTGAATGATCTTGAAGAGCCTGTCCTGAAGTTATCATGCATCCATTTTGACATATACATTAGAAGAGCTTGCAGCTGGCTGCTTAGCACCATAAAGGGGAGACAGAACAGTTGTCTTGGCAGCTTACGTTCATTTCATTCAGAGCTATGTTTATGGTGGTATACACATTCTACATTCCTTCTCTCAAGCATTAAAATGGTACATTGTTACATTTGTGTGATGGGGGAGTGACCTAAAATGGAAATGCCAAGCAAATGGCTATAGTGTTGAGTAAGATGCATATACCTTGTTGATTCTGTTCCAGAGCTAGGTTTTTTAACTTTCATTGAAGACCTCCCTGCCCTATCTCTGTGGGATGTAAGACTCCAGAGCTTGGACTGTGGGCTTGCACCATTCAGGCCTGGATATCAGCATTTAAGGCCATGCAAACTAAACAGAACCTGAATTTGACAGTTCTTGTGGAGATTGACTCCAGCTACTTAGTGAAAATGTCTGTACCAAAAAAAATGCAGGTTCCTACTGTAATGCATATAGGGTTACCACCTGTCCCACTTTGCGAGGGACAGTCCCTCTTTGGGCAGTTGTGTCCTGCTAAAAAAGTGTAAAAATGGGAATTGTCCTGAGATTTTAGGACAAAATTAGTTCCTATATTTTATGTGATAGTTGCATAAAACAGTTATTCTGTATCTGAAACACCTAAATGTTATAAGAAACAGAATATGCAACTAAAATGCTACAAGAATAACCTTTTATTTAGGCAAAAAAAGGGAAGTTCTGTCCTTTGTACTGGCCGTGAGTATGTTTTGGCCTGCAAAATCTGATGTTTGTACCAAAAATGTCCTACTTTGGGCATTTAAAAAGGTGGCAACCCTAAATGCATATCATAAGAGCAGCTGTTATGATGCTGAGCTGCTTGTGAGCAGCCATCCGCTTCCCAGCTGCTATTGATAGCATTTGTTACAGCCCATCATGACATATACACATATATCTTTATATCTATATATATATATATATATATATATATATATATATATATATATATATATATATACATACATATATATACAGATATAGATATGTAGATGCAGATATAGATATATATATATATATATCTATATCTGCATCTATATATATATATATATATATATATATATATATATATATATATATAGATATACACACATATATATATATATATATATAGAGAGAGAGAGAGATAGTGGATATGCTGGTAGGTGCTTGTGAGCTGAGACATCTGCTTAGCTAAATCATCCACACAGAAAGGCAGTTCACTTTCATTTTTTAAGGATGGGCTTTGTAATATTGTTGAACGTTCGTTCAGTCCAGCAGTGCTCTGAACCATTTAAACATCAAACGTATTTGGCAATAACAGCAGGTATGGTTTGACCATGTATCCCTTATACCAGTAAGAATTCAGAGAAGCATCAGTGCAATAAAAATGAAAGTTTAATCTGTAGTAAGTTAAATGTGTTTGTCTGTCATATGTGTTTCTGGAGTATCTTCTTTTGGAATACTATGCATTTTTATTACTATTATGCATTTTTACTATTTTGAGCATTGGGTCACTAATACCATATTTCACTTTGAAGGCCATCTTATTTTTTCTTAGTGAAAAAAAAATTGGAAATAGACTACTATCACGTAATACTGAAAGATGTCTTATATTTTGTGGAAAAAATAATGAACTGAAGATGTTTTCACTACTTGCTTTGCAATATGGCTGGATAAATAAAACTGTAGTCACTGTGGCATATGAACTTTATTGCAAATAAACATGTAGGAAATTGAAATGATTAACCCATCCTGAGTCTTAGTGAAAGCCTCAAGTGTCATGACAAATCCAGACCTTGAATCTCCTGCTGCAACAAGTCTTATTGTTCACATCTTGTATTTTGTTGGGGTTTTACCATGTTTGCCCACAAATGAGATTTGTGATGTATATTTTTACATGTAAATGAGTAGATGATGCATTTGAACAGTGCTCATTATGAATTAGGTTTAAGGTATCTTGCCAGTACCTTAACAAACTGGAAAATTAGTGAACATCAAAGTGAAGTATCAACAATAAGTTAAATAGGTAAGCCGACTGGTTACACAGTCCCTTTTCAGGTGCAACCCAGGAGTCACGTCTGGTTAAGTGACTTGTTTAGAATAACACAGGAAGCAAATGGAGGTTGTGGATCCTAAAGTAATACTTGGGTGCTGCTTGAAATTCTGTTCCTAGCTGTCACAGTGCAGCTGATTTGCATTCGTGGTACTTAATGTCTTTCTCTAGTGATGTCATGTCTGTAAATCCCTCCTAACCATGATCAGTGTGCAGTTTACATTTGTAACAGACAAAATTAGTAACTTAAAATGTGATAGTGTTCAATCTCGCCGTTTGTTCTTACACATGGGGGTTCGAAGCCGATCCTCGGCTCCATGCCGGCCTCTTGCAAGCTCTGCATCGAGAAGAAGCTCGAGACAATCTAATACCCACAATCCCCCTCTGCCTTTACCTCAGATCCAGTTTGCCGCTGCTGCGTTCGCATCGTTGGGAGCTAGCTCGAGCGTCTAAAGCTAAGATATAACTTTATTTGTTATATTTTATTGGATTTCTTATTACTATTTGATATTTCTCTGATATATACTGTGTGATTGTGTTGTTGACTGGATAAATTCTCGGTACCGTTAAACTGTTTTATCGGTTAGAATTTTTTGGGGCCTACAACCCTTCTTAAATTTAATAGGATTTGACTTTTATACCGGATTTGACAATTTTTTCTCGGATTTGACAAATTTTTCTAGGATTTGACTGCATTACTGGACTTGTCTTTTACTTCTATAATGTCTGATAAGGTAAAGTCAGGTTTTAAGCGTTGTCAGTGTGGCCAGAAAATGTCAGTGACTGACAACCATAGTTCCTGCGTCTACTGCCTTGGCCCTCTCCACTTGCAAGAGGACTGTTCCATCTGTCACTCTTTTAGTGGGAGGGTCATGACAGATAGGGGCAGGAAACTAATGGACAGAGGTTTATTGAAACCTTCTTTTCAGGAGGCTCTGGATGCTTCTGACCAGGCATCAAAGTCCTCTAAGGAATCGAAGACGTCGGAGCCCAAGTCATCGGCTCCGAGCTCTTCAGCAAAGGTTAGATCACCGGTTCCACAGACTTTGGGGCCGAGTGTTCAACTGGTATCGGTTCCTGAGCCTCGAGTCTTGGAACCGGTGATGGAGCTCCCTCCTTGACCTTATTGAGGTCGGCTCCGTCTTCGGTTCCTTCGACCCGTTCTTCCTCCAAACTCTCTGATATCGATGTGGATCGCGTGGTGCAGAAGTTATTGGAGCATTCGGCCCTGTCCAAACTTATTTCGGTTTCCACCCAGTTGGTGTCGAAACTTGAAGGCCTCCCGGTGTCTCCATCCATTCCTCCTCCGAGACCGGTTCAGTCTTTGGAGCCGGAAGAGGCTGATCTACTGATTGTGGAGCCCTCGGGTCCAGAACCGTCCTTTTCTCGGTCTGTTCCTCTCACCTCGACTCCGTCGGACCCGATACCGGAGTCTCGGAGCCGACGGTCTGTCCTTGGTTTCGGGGCCGAGAGTCGAACCGACGTTTCAGTTCCGACTCTCCCCCTCGGGGCCTCGGCGCAGATCGATTCGGCTCCGTCCTCGGGGTCGATGCCTTCGGTGCCTGTGTCGGGGATTCTTCCCATTTCCTCGAACCGGGAGATTCTACGATGCGGGACCCGGGGGCGTTCGACCTGATGAGGAAGGTGTTGTCTACCCAGACAACCACATCAGTGGAAGCAACCTCTCCTCCCCATAAAGGGCCGTTATCCTCCTCTGCACCCACGGCCACATCCAAGCGTCGGGCGCCAGTGTCTCAGCCACCCCTGGAGGGTGCCCCTCTTCCTCGAGGCTTCTTCGGATGCTCCCCACGAAGAAGTCCCTAGGAAAAGATTGTGTAAGAGGAGACACTTGGATTCTCCACAAGAATCCTTGACATCTGATACTGACTTAGATGAGTCAGAAGGGTCCCCTAAGTCACCTTCAGAAGATGTCTCTTTTCTGACATATTGGAGATCCTGAAACAGAGAGGTGACTGGCAGTCCCTTCCCCCTTCTGAGGATGAGTCAGTTTTGCTGAAGGCATTTGGTGCTCGCCCTTCTTCCTCCTGGGTCACTCCGCCCTTCGACGAACTAATGGAACTAATTGCTCGAAGGGCGTGGGAGGCTCCTGACACAGTGGAACCAGTCCCAAGGAAACCCAATAAATACATCACGGCACCTCAGGACAAGTCCTACTTAACAAAAGGAGTTCCAGTGGACGCTATGGTGGTGGCAGCAGCCATGAAAAAGGAGATGTCGGAGTCTTCTTCATCTGCCCATCCTCCTAATAAAGATTCTAGGATGATGGATAGATACGGGAAGCGCATTTTTAGTTCAGCGGCTTTTTCCATGCGATCCCTGAACTATTTGACCCATTTTACACGTCTACAGAGGGATCTAGTCAAAGAGTTGGGAGATACCTTCCAGGGTACTACAGATGCAGCTGTCTCAGAGAAAGTGACAGCGCAGCTTAATACCCTTACATCTATTGTTAACTTGTCCATGAGGCTGATATCCTACGCAGCCGAAGGTTCGAGTAGGGCAGCAGCTTCAGCGATTGCTCTTCGCAGACAATCCTGGATGCGCTTATGTTCCTTTGCGGAAGCCTTCAAGTCTTCCTTTACAAATGCCCCATTTGACGGTGCCACTCTCTTTGGCCCCAAAGTAAAGGAGACCCTTACCCGGTGTGAACAGGAGGGAAAGACTCTGTCTGCTGTCGGAGTCCGTTTTTCCACCCCAACCAGACCGTACCCCAAAGGGCAACGTGGTGGAAAAATGTGGTTTCGAAAACCCCAAGGATCTTTCCCAGGCACACAGGGAGATGCCCCCTCTAGAGGCAGAGGAGGGGGTAGAGGTGGAAGACGCCGCCCTGGCGGCAGAGGGGGTCCGCAACATCAAGGTGACAGGGAGACACTCCCTGGTAAACCTTTCCAGCACTCCTGAGAGGAGGCCCGACTGTCCTGCTCTGGAGGCAGTCGGGGGTCGCTTAGCTTTGTACCCTCAGGCCTGGCAAAATATAACTACAGACAAGTGGGTAAAAGCGTGGTTACCAGAGGTTACAACATACCCTTTCTATCTCATCCCATCCCAAAGAAAAGACTCCCAGATGTACCGCCCCATCTGCGAGAGCCAGCAGCTATAGAAATTTCAAAGCTGCTAGAAAAAAGAGTCATCCAACCAGTCCCAGCGGACCAGCAAGGATTCGGGACTTACTCAAGGTTCTTTTAGTTCCAAAGAAAACAGGGGACTGGAGGCCCATTCTGGACCTAAGCTACCTCAATACCTTCGTCAGGAAAGAAAAGTTCTGAATGGTCACGCTTCAATCGATCCTTCCATTCTTACAGAAGGACGACTGGATGTGCTCAATAGATCTAGAAGATGCATACTACCACATCAAAATGGCCAGGGCATCCAGAGATCATTTGCACTTCCGGCTGGGGGCCAGTCACTTTCAATTTCGAGCCCTGCCCTTTGGTCTGACCTCAGCCCCCAGGGTCTTCACCAAATGCATGGCAGTGGTAGCGTCTCACTTGAGACGCCAAGGATTCCAGCTGTTTCCGTATCTGGACGACTGGCTCCTTTCTGCCACCACCCAGAGTCAACTATTACAGGCCAGAGACTTTACTCTTCAACTGTGTGTTCACCTAGGGATTTCCGTAAACTTCGGAAAATCCTTACTTCAGCCATCACAAAATATCTTGTTCATAGGAGCAGAATTAAACACACGTCAGTTAATTCTAAGACTTCCCCCAGAAAGGATACTATCACTTCAGACTCATATACGTCTTCTACTCTTGTCAAGGAAATCTCCTGCAAAACTGGTACTGAAGGTGTTGGGACTCATGTCGGCCTCCCTTATTGCAATACCCTTGGGAAGGCTGCACATGAGAGTCCTACAATGGCTACTGTTTGCACAATGGTGGATTCAACAACTACCTCTAACACACGAGATTCTTATAACGAAGACATGCAAAACAGATCTAAACTGGTGGCTTCAAACTTGCAACCTTTCCAAGGGGAGACCGTTTGTGCTACCCACGCCCACAGTTACGGTGACCACGGACGCTTCCCTGATAGGGTGGGGGGGCATCTTTCAGGGACAGACAGTCCAAGGCGAATGGACCAATTTGGAGTACAATCTGCACATCAATGTTCTAGAGTTGAGGGCAGTGTTTCTAGCGTTGCAACACTTTGCTCCCCTTCTTCCTCTGGGAACTATTGCAGTTCAGACGGACAACATGTCTGTAGTCTGGTACATAAACAAGCAAGGGGGAACCAAATCCTATCAGCTATGCCGAGAGGCCATGAGAATCTGGCAGTGGGCGGAGTCCACGGGTCGCTTTCTAATAACAACGCACATCCCGGGGTCATCCAACGTCATAGCCGACAGGCTGAGCAGAGCTATTCTGCTACCGCACGAGTGGTCCCTAAAACAGTCAGTAGCGAAAAGGATTTTTCGCACGTGGGGCCAGCCTTCCTGCGACCTATTTGCGTCTGCAATGAACGCCAAATGCAGGAGCTACTTTGCCCTATTACCCCCTCCAGGGGAAGTCCCCAGGGACGCACTGGTTCATGATTGGCCCCCGGGACTCCTGTACGCATTTCCTCCATTTCCTCTGATACCAAAGTTTCTCCAGAAAGCCAGAAACCTACACAGGACAATAATCCTCATTGCCCCATTCTGGCCTCGTCAAATTTGGTTTCCCTTCCTGAAGACTCACTGCATTCGGGGACCCTGGATTCTGGACCCAGAGCCAGATCTATTGACTCACTCGTCAGGGGCTCCCCATCCCGCGCTCTTGTCCCTCCATCTAGCAGCTTGGCTGCTCCAATTCCCAACTTAGCCAGGTCTGATCTTTTGTCGCCAGCAGTTCAGGATATATTGGTGGCTTCTCATAAAGCTTCCACTACTAAAACATATTCTAGTAAATGGAAGCGATTTGTATTCTGGGCAAATACACACCAAGTGGATCCTTTACAGCTCCCTTGAATAAAATATTAGAGTTTTTAACGGACTTATTCCATCAGGGTGCTTCTCCTGCTACACTAAGAGTTCAATTGGCAGCCATTTCAAATTTCCATGTGGAAGAATGTGGAGCTCCTGTTATGGCTCACAGACTTTGTAAAGCCTTTCTAAAAGGGGTTTTCCATATTAGACCACCAGTCAGATCTCCTACGTCACCTTGGAGTCTAAACTTGTTGTTATCTAAATTAATGTTGCCCCTTTGAACCTGCCTCTTCTTGCCCATTAAAATTTTTGTCCTGGAAGACTCTATTTTTGGTAGCCATTACTTCCGCTAGGCGAGTGTCTGAACTTCAGGCTCTCTCCATCAAGCACCCTTATTTGATCTTTCACTCTGACAGAGTTTCTCTTGAACCAATTCATCTTTTCTCCCTAAAGTGTGTTCTATTAACAATATTAATCAGTCCATTGAATTACCCACTTTCTTCAAAAATCACTCCAACAAAATGGAGTACATGTTGCATAAATTAGATGTTCACAGACAACTAAGATTTTACTTGGATAGAACAAAAGATCACAGAAAAACTGATCAACTCTTTGTGGCTTTTGCTGATAGCAGGAAAGGACTAGCAGTTACCAAAAGAACTCTTTCTAAGTGGTTA
The DNA here is from genome assembly GCF_019279795.1 of Protopterus annectens. Taxonomy (NCBI): domain Eukaryota; kingdom Metazoa; phylum Chordata; order Ceratodontiformes; family Protopteridae; genus Protopterus; species Protopterus annectens. The sequence goes on from NC_056725.1 coordinate 1,585,387,026, forward strand.
ACGGATTGTATAATCTATGTCTACGATTCTTCAAATCAAACTCTTTTGCACAAACCCAAAGGACATTCCACAAGGTCAGTGTCTACATCTTTGGCTCATGCAGCCCGCCTACCACTGAAGGCTATTTGTGCGGCTGCTACTTGGTCTAAGCCACATACATTCATTTCTCATTATAAGGTAGACAAGGCTTCTAGGGACAGGGCAACCTTTGGTTCCACTGTGCTCAAGAACGTCCTTCCGTGAGTTCCTCAGGAACAAGGAGCTAGGGACGCTACCCATGTGTAAGAACAAGCGAGATTGAACACTATCACATATAGAAGTTATGTCCTTACCATAACGTTCCATGTGGAGTGTTCATCTCGCCTTTTTTCTTACATTCCCACCCTCCCGCCCTAAGAAGAACGTTCTTTGATGCCTGGCCAGGATCATCCTGCTGCTGCTTCTACAAATATTGTGTACATAGTTGACATATATATATATATATATATATATATATATATATATGTCTATTTGTCTTACTATATATATATATATAGTTATGTATAAATTCTTATTTCTGGACATATGTGATGTAAGCATGAATGTGCTCTCTCTGGAGATTGGTTTGCTTGCAAACTAGATCTGAGGTAAAGGCAGAGGGGGATTGTGGGTATTAGATTGTCTCGAGCTTCTTCTTGATGCAGAGCTTGCAAGAGGCCGGCACGGAGCCGAGGATCGGCTCCGAACCCCCATGTGTAAGAACAAAGGCGAGATGAACACTCCACATGGAACGTTATGGTAAGGACATAACTTCTATTTATGTTTTCAACTGTGTAACCATATTAGTAAATGTCTTGAAGATACAATAATCTGATGCAAGTGGGTGAGTTTTTATGGCAGAAGGCCTGTTTCAAATACATAGACTTTTTGTACTCATATGGTAACTGAAAATGGTTTGCTTGAGTGTACATTTTAACATGGACTTTCTGAAGGTACATGGCAGTTCAAGTAAAAAAAAAATCATGCACTTTTGTATCTTATTTTTTCCCGTGTTCTTTTGGTCACTTTACCTGCTGTCCATCAAGCTTCCTTCTAGTTAGATATGCCTGTTTTATCCCCATTGCACTGGGAATAATTTTTCAATGCTGGGATAAGATATTTGTGGAGGGGACCATCATTTAGGCAGTAATGAGGGTGCTCTGTGCCCTTGTTGGCATTCCATCTGTGAGGTCATATTATGCATGGGCTAACCCCACCCCTGGACAGGTGTACGTGCTACCCACATCACTAATGGAGCCCACAACTTTTTTTTCCTTTCCAAGCTCACACTTCAGTATGCTTGCAATGAAGGTTGCAGCTAAGAGTTGGCTTGGTGAGCCAAAAGCCCACTCCCAGGATGCATATTTGCACCAGTCTTCATCTAAAGGAATGTGGCATTGTGCATCCTATTCTCCAGGAGTCCCCCCTCCCCCCGGATGTGCATGCCAAGTCATCCATACCACCTCCATCAAGCACCTGAACTGCTAATTGAACTTGGGTCACCTGAGCCATAGTCAGGATATATGCTACTAGAGATGGCTTTTTTTATCTTAAATTTGAACTCTTTCTGCAAGTGACTTGTATATGCTAAAAATTTTAAGCTGTCAGCTGTGTAATTAATTGTGATTGTAGGTATCAGATTATTACCTGACATTTTTTTTCTGTGTGACAGCAGATGCATGCTGTGTAGTTGGATATATGTTTGCAGATTTGATATGATTTAAATAAGCCTCGTAGTGTGGCAAGAGTATTAGACATGAGCACAAATATGTTTGGGTTTTGTGATTTCCATCTTTACTGAATACCTTTTCTGAACAGAATTTTTGCAGGGAAACAAATGCCGAGTTGCATATTTTGCTGCCTTTTTTTCTTCTTCTGGTTATACAATGAAGAATTTTAGATCACCTTTTCTGTTTACTGTTTGTAACTTAAAGCATTTGGTTAGACTTCTAAACAGAATTAATTATGCAAAAAATACTTAATTTTACAAACTTCAGGGAACAAGTAACAGCAACGTTGCATTGTTGTTCTGTGGTTATTGTATCCTACATTTAAGTAATAAAATTAATTTATCAAACAGATGTTCTCTGCTTGTTTTAATAATATTTGCAACAGTAAAAATGTCGTATTGTGAAAAAATTGCTTACAAAGGTACACCAAGATGTGTCGACATATATAACAAATTCAAAAGGACAGCAAAAAAATGTATCATTCTTTGCATTTCCATTTGTGATGTTGATTTACATAACAAAATATCTATCCATTGTTGTAAATTTTATGTCAGTTTACTTTTAATTCTGCCTTTGGTTGTTAGTAGGTGAAAGGGACAGCTGCCTCAGTTGCATAGTTTTATGGGGCATGATCGAGAAGAGCACAAGTACACTTCTTTCATTATTTTTGTGCCATTTAGCTTGCTACAGAGTAAGACACATTACTTTTTTTTTCCTCTTGAAGTGTAACAGCTGAAGGGGTGGGGCATTACTTCAGAAACTGTCACCTGTCACTAGATGGCTATAGCTCTGCTACTATGGCATTATTTTCTTAAATATTAAGATGTGTAATCTACACATTAAGCAAAACAATTTGTCTGGTTTATTGTCTTGTATAATTTATGCCTGAGAAATAGTTGCAAAGAAATATTTAACCTAACTAGAAACAGTGTGCCTGGCTTGGACACCTGTGACTACAAGACCTTGGATTGCCTCTAAAGCCATCTATGGCCCTACAAGCTGATGCAAGTTTATTTATTTTATTTTATTTTTATTTTTGCACTTACTCTGTCTCAGTACTATTTAACAGTTCTGTGTTGCATTTATTGATTTGGTTGACTTTATCACTGTTTTTCAGCCTGCACTTGTTAAAAAAATGCTGTATGTTTGTTACTGTACTGCTCTTGGGTCGATTTAAAAGTATTCTGATATTTCCTAACCCCCTCTAATACTGCAAAAGTTATTTTGAGTTTGCCCAAATATTTCTAAGTTTTACAAAGTTTTTCTGTGTTTGTAGAAGTTCCCCTACATTTGCACACATTTTTCTGTGTTTGGGAACATTTTTCAGGGTTTGTGAACTTATTCCCAAGGATTCCTGATACTGCATGAGTTCTGCCTTTTGTTATAAAACATTTGTTACTGCAGTTGATCTCAAAATCAGTTATTTTACATTAAGAGGATTTTATTCTGCACTCTGGTGGGAGCAGAGGGCTGATTCAGCCCATCCGAGTTGGGTACTGTGGGTGGAAGATTTATTGTGTTTATCTGTTTGGCCTGCAGGCTTTCATCCTGCTAGTAGAAAAAACCTCTAATTTGCACATCTCACAAACAAGGTTACCTGTACCTTGTATATAAACTAACCTCTCCAGCTTAAAATTCTCTATAGGAAACACTCTGTGTAGTCTCCTGCTATTCAAAGAGCTGCCAGTTTACAGAGAGGGCAGCACCACTGCAGGTCATCTAATAGTATACTACTACACATTCTCACTTAAGTGACTTTCCTCTACTCCCTCCTTTCTGCTCATGATCTGGTGTAATGGATAGGCACTTCCCTGTCATGTCACTTTCAGGCTTGGTGGATGTGGGCATCATAAGGCAGTGTACTAGCTGCCTCATGTTCATTGACAACCATTTAATTTTAGAACAGGCAAAAGCAGTGTATGAGAGATCTAGAACACAATGCCATTGGAGGCAATGCATTCACATATACACATGAAAAATGCAAGCCAGGATGACAACATTACACCCAAAACATTCACTACCAACACCGAAGTCTCAAAACAACCCACTAAAGTGTAGTGGGTCTAAAAACAAAACAGTGTAAGAAACTTCTCTGTGTGGAAGATTTTCAGTCCATATATTTCTAGTTAATCACTGTATATTAATCAGATCAGACAATATTAGTAAAAGTAGCGAACATAAACTCGTCAAGTCAAAAAGTAATAATAGAAAATATATAATTCTACAGCATTACTAAGTATTCGAAAGTAATCCAAGCAAGGCAGGCAGTCTGTTTCCAGTCGAAAATCCTTTATTAAGTACACAGACAAGCGATCCAAGTAAAACAAAAATAGAGTAATAATTTCCTCACAAGCTTTCTAAATATATATATACTTTTTATCAGGCATGGGAGTGGTTTATTGTGCTGTAAAACAAAATGTTATTGGTACACATGTTAAATTCACATCCCTTCCCCCATCAGTGTGACATTCGAGCTGGTCCTGCCCTACCTAGTAGCTGTCATAATAATATATAGCCCTAATGTACTTTAATGGTACATCTTATTTAACCAAATTATTGTCTGTGATTTTATACAAGGCAATATACTACATGGCTGGAAATATATCAACCTTAGTTCATTTTGCAATCAAAAATTATATATAAATATATACATATACATTTTGCATGTAAAAATCAGTTTCTATTTTCATAACCTATTGTTAACAAAGATCGCTTTCGTCCTTCTAGACTTCTTCAGGTCTGTGTACAAGAACCCGAAAAACCTATATAATTGTATAATTAGTTAGTATTGTTATTACCATCATTTTGAATAAAGTGGAAAAAGAGAACCAGAAAAAAATAAAATATATATATGTATGATGATGGAAACAAAATATACACTTACATTTCAAATGATTTAAAATGGTATTTAAAACCAACTTGGAGAAAAAAAATAAAATAATTAATCATGTAAACAATGTGGCAATTTTCTAAGTTCCAGTGCACTTTTAATTGAACAGTAGTAGTTTAGTCCAGGCTTTCTGAAAGAGTTCAGCATTAATTGCCACATGAGTTCCTGTTTCTCCAGAATATTCGGTATGTCTCCTTCAAGATCATCCATGTCTATGTGATCCAGGATCTGGAACTTAAAACCTGTGTGTCTTTTATGAAGAGAAAGGTGTTTGGCTAGTGCATTATTTTTACATCCAGAGCGGATTTCTGACAGATGACATGAAATCCTTCGCTTGAGTTTATTTACAGTCTTGCCCACATAGAATGCATCACATTCATTGCACTGTGCCCTGTAAATTACTTTTTTAGAGTTACAGTCACCCCCTGCACTGGTTTTAATGATCTTCTTTAAATAAGGGCAATAAAAACTATCACCTTGCTGTATAAATATACAAAATGTACAATTAGTTTCACATCTTTTAGTGCTTTTCCTCACATGGTCTAGGTTTAAATTCATCAAAACTTCTAATATTCCTTGCCTTCCTATAAACAAATGATGGGGCTTCACCTAAGATGTTAATCAGAAAAGGGTTTCCTGTGACAATGTCCCAGTTTTCTTCAATAATATTTTTGATACTCTGATAATCCAAAGTGTATGTCAGGATGCAGCTACACCTTTCTCTTCATAAAAGACACACAGGTTTTAAGTTCCAGATCCTTCCATCTCCTCACTGTGGGTTGTCCGGCAGCATTTGCATTGTCACCACCCTCAGCATGTTGCATATGTCGCTTTATAACAGCTATGGCAGCCCCTAGCATTTTTTGTCTGAGTGAAGCTTTTTCAGTTTTCACTTCTAGTAGCTTACTCCAGTGTTGCAGTGTCTCCTGAGAGACACATACTGCACTGTTGTTTGCAGAGTTTTCAGTGGTGGGCTGGGCTACTGTTCTGCCTGTGTAATTGCCTGATTCTGATTGTTTTCACCTGCTAGCTCTGCTAGTATTTCCTGGTAGCTTCCTACAATTTGTTGTGCTTCCTTTTTCCTGTCTGTTTCCTCAGGGGGGAGTGACGCGCATGCAAGGGCAAACAAGCGCACAGCAGCTAACATGCGCGCACACATGCTTAGATGGAATACAACTTGCTTATTCAGGTTAAAACGTGTGCACACCAGTGCAAACGCGCTTACAAGTGTTTAAACAGGCTTCTACATGCTTACTCTGGTGTAAATGCACTCATGCTTACACGCCCTCCATCTTACTCGGCTTCCCAGTGCACGCGCATGCACGCTCAGTAAGAAACTTTGGTGTTATCCACAGTGTACACCTTCCATTTCTTGGCTTTCCCTTGTCTACCTGTTGACACACCTCTTTCCATGTTGTCTAACTGAGAGCTTTCACATGCCACTCTGCTCCAATGAGCTTCACTTCTTTCATACATACCCCCCTGTGATGTCACCTATCTCCTACTCTGTTACTTCCCTTATCCTACTTTTACACTCCAGGGAATGTGCTCATTTGCTATGTAAATGTGTGATTCAGTATCCTAACACTCATTTACATTGGATTGCCTACTAATGCTTAGTTACATGTCTTACACTGAGCTTCCCCCCTTAGCAACCCCTACTCGGTGGCCATGTTCTTTTCAGCCTGCTATTCCCTTACATTGTAAATTGATGGTTTTCATAAAACCCACGTTTTTGGGTTTTAAATTTTTATTTTTCTGTTTTTTTGCAGCGCAGCCCGTTTGAGTGGCGCTGCGCTACGTTTAAACATTGGCAATCGCCAAAAAAAATAAACATTTTTATTTTAATTTTGCATGTGGGTACGTTGCCAGTGGCCACATATTTGGCCATTGACATGCTTCCTGGAACATATGCACCCTTCATTTGGAGCTGACAAGGCTCCATTGTGGTATTTGCAGAACAGTACTCAGTTGTCAACATTGTACATTTCTGCAGCTGACACAGCTTCTACACGGACAGGTTTGTGCTTCCTGGATCGCAAATTTACCTCATTTGCATGCCTTTCGGCTGCAAGTGAGGTAATTTGCATATCCAAACCCTGTCCATGTAAGAGCCATTTTAGGAGCTCTCTTACACACCCCTACAGGCTGTTCGTGGAACGCTCGTCGGACATGATGGCTGCATGGAGTCTTACTCTACTCTTAGACTCCTTGCAAGCCATCGTGAATCTGGCCCGTGGTGTTCTTCCACCATAACCTAGCTCCCTATTTGGGGGCTCCTGACAGTTGGGGCAAGAAAAACTGATGTAATGGCGTTGGCTGCCTGATTTTATACCACAGATGACCTGATGTCAGTCCTTGAGCAACAGCAACCGACACAGAAATACTAAGCCTCTGGTATTCGGGCTGACTAAGGGCTACCCCTGGCAGGATAACCCAAGTGTGATGACTGCAACAGTGAATACACATGAACATCTACATTTATGGTAAATGTACACAACTGCACTTTTCACAGTGACATTACATTTGATGGATGCTTATCATCATATGACAAATTACACACAACTTCAGGTTGAATATACTAATGTCCTATCTCATACCCTTGCAAAGAATTATCTTTCTGGGATTTATGATTTACCTAGATAAAAAGTGTGGCCTTTCTAGTAAAAAACATAGGGCCAGATTCACGATGGCTTGCACGGAGTCTAAGAGTAGAGTAAGACTCCATGCAGCCATCATGCCCGACGAGCGATCCACGAACAGCCTGTAGGGGCGTGAAAGAGAGCTCCTAAAATGGCTCTTACACGGACAGGGTTTGGATATGCAAATTACCTCACTTGCAGCCGAAAGGCATGCAGATGAGGTAAATTTGCGATCCAGGAAGCACAAACCTGTTCGTGTAGGAGCCGTGTTAGCTGCAGAAATGTACTCAGTTGACAACTGAGTACCGTTCTGCAAAATAGCACAATGGAGCCTTGTCAGCTCCAAATAAAGGTTGCATATGTTCCAGGAAGCATGCCAATGGCCAAATATGTGGCCACTGGCAACGTACCCACATGCAAAATTAAAATAAAAATGTTTATTTAGCACAGTGCCGTGCAAACAGGCTGCGCTGCAAAAAACCAGAAAAATAAAAATTTAAAACCCAAAAACGTGGGTTTTATGAAAACCATCAATTTACAATGTAAGGGAATAGCAGGCTGAAAACAACATGGCCACCGAGTAGGGGTTGCTAAGGGGGGAAGCTCAGTGTAAGACATGTAATTAAGCATTAGTAGGCAATCCTATGTAAATGAGTGTTAGAATACTGAATCACACTTTTACATAGCAAATGGCCAGATTCCCTGGAGTGTAGGAGTAGGATAAGGGGAGTAACAGAGTAGGAGATAGATGACATCACAGGGGGGGGTATGTATGAAAGAAGTGAAGCTCATTGGAGCAGAGTGGCATGTGAAAGCTGTCAGTTAGACATCATGGAAAGAGGTGTGTCAACAGGTAGACAAGGGAAAGCCAAGAAATGGAAGGTGTACACTGTGGATAACACCAAAGTTTCTTGCTGAGCGTGCATGCGCGTGTGTGCGCACTGGGAAGCCCGAGTAAGATGGAGTGCGCGTGTGTAAGCATGAGTGCACGCATTTACACCAGAGTAAGCATGTAGAAGCCTGTTTAAACACTTGTAAGCGCGTTTGCACTGGTGTGCACACGTTTTAACCTGAATAAGCAAGTTGTATTCCATCTAAGCATGTGTGCGCGCATGTTAGCTGCTGTGCGCGTGTTTGCCCTTGCATGCGCGTCACTCCCCCCTGAGGAAACAGACAGGAAAAAGGAAGCACAACAAATTGTAGGAAGCTACCAGGAAATACTAGCAGAGCTAGCAGGTGAAAATCAGAATCAGGCAATTACACAGGCAGAACAGTAGCCCAGCCCACCACTGAAAACTCTGCAAACAACAGTGCAGTATGTGTCTCTCAAGAGACACTGCAACACTGGAGTAAGTTACTAGAAGTGAAAACTGAAAAAGCTTCACTCAGAGAAAAAATGCTAGGGGCTGCCATAGCTGTTATAAGGTGATATATGCAACATGCTGAAGGTGGTGACAATGCAAATGCTGCCGGACAACCCACAGTGAGGAGACGGAGAAGAGTGTACAGGCCCAGGGTCACCTACCAGGGGTTACATGAGCTGGTGATAGTGGAGCGCTATAGAGTGGACAGAGACCTCCTGCAGCAAATTGTTGAGCTGTGCAGGCCACGCCTCACCCACAGAACCAACAGAGGGGAACCCATCCCAGTGGAAACCAAGGTATGTGTTGGCCTAAGAATACTAGCAACAGGTACCTTCCAGAGACCAACTGGTGATATGATGGGGATATCACAGGCATCAGCATCCAGGGTACTGCACCAGTTCCTGGATGCCATGTCAGCACATGTCGGTGATCATGTATATTTCCCCAATTCCCGTGAGGTATTGACCAGCAATATGCGTCTCTTCCAGCAAATAGCAGAATACCCTGAGGTAGTGGGTGCAATAGACTGCATGCATATACGCATCAAAGCACCAGCTGGTGAGCAGGGTAGGGCCTACATTAACCGCAAGGGCTTTCCCTCCATCAACTGCCAGGTTGTGTGTGATGCCCAGGGCATAATAATGAATGTGTGTGCTGGCTGCCCTGGAAGCTACCATGATTCCCATATCTGGCATCTGACGCAGCTGTACCAGACATTTGCCAATGGGGACATCCCACATGGTCACCTACTGGGGGCTGCTGGCTATGCACTGGAGCCGTGGCTGATGACACCCATCAGAAACGCACACACACCTGAACAGGAACGCCATAATGAGGCACACGCACAAACATGTAATGTAATAGAGCATGTGTTTGGGCTGCTCAAGTCATGGTTCCGGTGCCTGGACACATCTGGTGGAGCCTTGCAGTACTCACCAACTACATGTACCCAAATTGTCATGGAATGTGCTATGCTACATAATATGATTCTGCGAAAACAGCTGCAGCAGAACCAGCATAGGCCCGGCCCAAACAGCCCCCCACCATTGCCAAGGCCATCACAGGCAGAGAGTGACTCGGAGGAGGAACGACCTGAGCCTGCCCCAGTTGGCAGAAAGAGGAGTGCCCAGTATGCCTTCACCTTGGCAAAGAGGCAACGCATACCACATACACTGGCTCAGTAGGAACCCTGGAAATGATACCTCTCTCTGACTCACACAAATAGTAAAAGGGATGCCTAAGTTGACACAACCTGCTGTCAAACATGTACAGGGAGTGTAGTATGTGCATCCAACATAGGCAGCCCTGCAGCACCACCTGAGGCATGATTGCCATGTGTTAAGCAATGTAACACCATGTAGTATATGCAAACTTGATGATCCTGAGTAACATCCTACCCTTACCAAGCATGAAGCCACAATATGAAGACAAGATGATCAATTACAACAATTGGCTTAAGTATTGTTGTTAGTCAAAGGGGATCCAATGCCTGTCAGCCTGGGATGATATGCTGAGCAAGACATGATGCTCTGCTAGGGATGGCTTGCACCTATCACCCCTGGCCTTTTGGATACTGGCAAAGGCTGTTGTCACCCCTATAGTGCCTTGAATAGGTAAGGCTCAAAATACAAACCCACCTCCATAGGTATCAAAAGGGATACGGAACTAGAAGTAATGCTACCCAATGCCAGAAGTCTAAACTGCAAGATGCGTGCAGTCCAAACTCTCCTCAGCATGGAGAATGTTGATATCTGTGCAATAACAGAAATCTGGTTCAAAACTCCCAAGAGCACCCTAGCACTACCAGGTTACACCTCATACCATGCTTTACAGCCCCAAAACATGGAACAAACTACAAAAGGAGGGTGAGTATCATTAATTGTCAAGGATACCCACACCCCCAGGTTGGTGCCACAGCATGAAGCAGCACAGACTATCCACATGCAAGTAACAGTGGCTAAAACTGCCTCCCAGTTCATAGCCTGCTACAGACCACCCTCCTAAATCCAGGAACCCCACTTGGCCTACTTGAGAACACATGAAAATATGAAGGTCTCTCCAAACAACATTATATTGGGCAACTGCAACTACCCAAACATAGACTGGGAGCATTATTCAAGCTCCAACACCCTAGGCCAAAGGTTCCTAGAATTCATAAACCGAAATGCTATGGAACAACTTGTCACCACTCCCACAAGAGGGTAAACATACTGGACCTGATAATCACCAACATGGGGACTCTATGGCCAAGACGAGAAGTGTATCCCTCACTGGTAAGATCAGACCATAGAGTAATCTCACTGGATATTCACATCTTGACCCCAGTCCCTGGCCAGAAAACCACAGTGAAAAACATGTGTAAAGCAAATTATGCACTCCTTCAAACTGAGGTGGAATTCATTAAAGCCCTTGTGCCTGTGGAAAATATGGCCCAGACCTCAGAACCCTTTATAAATGCATTCTATGAACACCTTCAGGAATGCATGGATTATGCAATCCCAAATAAAACCAAGACCCAATCCTCCAAAGGCAGGCTTCCTGTCTGGTGGACCTCAGCCATTAACAAACCATGCAAGAGAAAGAGGAAGCTACTACATGATAGAGCAAAACCCAAAAAGGGAAGGCATCACTGATCAGTATTATGACAAAAAACTATGGCCACACATAAAATCCTCTAAGGCCAGCTACGAGATAAAAATTGTACAGGACACTAAGGATAATCACAAGGATTTCTTTACTGATGGTAAGAACCTGGGTGGGAATTCCCAGATATGCTCAGAATTAGTCCAAAATGACAAACAATACACCAAACCCACATACATTGCCAACATCCGACCTGACAGGTCCAGTGCAAACTACCCCCCCCCCCACCAAAAGGCCAAATATCTATCCCAGCAGAGTGCTGGCCCCCTGACATCACAGATGCTCAGGTAACAGCCAGCATCTCTAAAGCAAAACACACAGCATCAGTGGGACCAAATGGTGTCCCGGGCTGCGTCCAACATGAAGTCCAAGAAGAATTGAACACCAAATAAAACTACTGCTCAATCTCAGCCTTACCACAGGATATCTACCCAAAGAGCAGTGTACAGCAACAGTGGTCCTTCTCCACAAAGGTGGTGCCTGAATGGATACTGCAAACTATCACCCCAGAATCCTGACTAGCTTGGTCTGCAAAGCTATGGAAAGGATCATCATGGACCTCAGAAATAAAGATATTGGGGATCTACAGACACTGGACCCTACCCAGTGTGGCTTTCTTAAGGGCAGATCCTGCCCCTTAAACCTGGTTGAGTCATTTGAAACAGTCACAAAGGCCATGATGAGGGGAAGGTGGTCCACACAGCCTACCTGGACCTTGCAAAAGCCTTCCATACAGTACCCCACTTGGTCATTATAGATAAGCTCACCAGCTTAAATACAAACCCCTATGTCATTAGATGGGTTGCAAACTGGCTCAAGGACAGAACTGACATGGTCAGAAATGCTGGAGCAATGTCAGAGTCCAAACCAGCTACAACTGGCATCCCACAAGGCTCGGTCCTGGGACCCCCCTTGTTTGGTATATATTTCTCAGAGGTACAGGCCAACATGGAAGGACTGTGTCTGAACAAGTTTGCAGATGACTACAAACTGGGCACCATATCTGACCCTCCAGCTGACACAAGCATCCTACAAAAGGGCCTCATAGAAACAGACAACTGGTGCCACAGCCATGTCATCAAGCTAAATGCAAAAAAGTGTATAGTCATCCCCTTTGGAAAAACAGTAAGTGCCCACCAATTACCACATAGGTGGTAACCCATTAAGTACAGAAGAAGTAATAAGAGACCTGGGGACACAAGTTGATAGAAATCTCGCATTTGACAACCATGTGGCCGTAGTGGTTATAAAAACATTTCATATACCCACCTAATCATGAAGGTATTCACATCTAGATCAGGGGAGGTCATCCTGCCTCTTCAGTCATCCTTCATCAGGCTCACAATTGAGTACAATGCCCCTTGTGGGATGGTATCTTAGCAGACACCTCCAGCAACTGGAAAGACCCCAAAAGTACCTCACCAGGAGGATCAAAGGGCTCTAACAGATGCCATGTGCTGCCTGATTAAACAAACTGCAGCTCCACACAGTGGCATACTGCCTGCCCAGAGGCGATCTGTGCCTGATGTATAAAGCCATGTCCAACCTGGAATCAATGCACATGCTGCACCTTGTAAAATCTGAATCCCATTGAGCTATGCACATGAGAGACGTGAACCTCAGCACTGAAATAAATAGGACATGCTGTAGTGATTGATCCATAACCCAAAAGCTCCCTCCACTCTTGAATAAATTCACAGTCCAGGTTAGCCAGAGAGTCCCTCATTGACTCTCTTCAAGAGGAATCTTGATAAGAGGATGGGAGATTGTAGGTTTACCCTGGGTATCACTTTTATGTCACAGTTAGACAGAGGCACAGTATACTAACCTTGAAAAATGTCATGGCAAACTCCAGTTAAAATGTGTGTTGAAGGACAACCACACTCTGACTAGGATTAGAAATGCTCTAGGGTACATAGCCTAGTGTTTGTCAATGTCCAGCCAAGTTGCGGAATACACTAGTAATGTTGGACAAGCCTGGTTTAAGTAAGCCATAGCTGAACAAAATGCAACATGGTCATACCTTAGTCTGGTGTGCTCAGTATGAATATTTAAAGCAGTGATGGGACTCAAACCCAGGATACTGTGCACCAGAGTGAAAGGACTGAACCACTACACTATGACAATATTACAGTGTTTGGTCAGTATGAAAGAATGTTGACAAGTGTATGCAAACTGTCCCATGGAAACCCTGCAGGCACAGCATAATCCCTGTTGGGTTCAGAGACAAAGCAGTTGGGCAGTAACAACACAACATGACTTCCAACACACACACTATAAATGTCAAATATTGGTCAAGTTCACACACAACCACAAATGTAGTGGACCTCAGATCTCAACATATGGAATGGTCACACTGGGCATGCTCACACACTTTGATAAATGAGACATATGTCAGGCAACAAACCATGGAAAGCCTGAACTGGGCATGCTCACACACTTAGGCCAAGTCTCAGTATAGCAGTCGGCCACACATATCTGGCATTTCTTTGTGTTAAGCCAGGAACCTCCCACAATACAGCAATCTGCCCAGTGCACACAGTTAAATGACAACAGAGACATAAGTAATATACTGGAATCCTGCCATGATCAAACATCTTCCACAGATACGCAAGTTGTTCATAGAAACAGGGAAAGCTATGGCAATAAAGACCTGCAAACAGTTTATTAGCAACAAATATTGTGCATCCCAAACATAAACATATGGGTGCAGAGGTCGATACTAGGCTGTTTGCCCTAGGGAATACATAAGCCTAGCCAGAGTGTATTTGGCGTCTGCCTCCCCAGTACAGTAGCCTACTGTGCCTCTGTAAAGTAGGTCACAGAAGGCACCATTTAAGGCTAGTTTGCTGTGCCTCCCTCAAGCAGGGACACAGTGGAGATCCCAGGGGTTGAATTTGCAATGTCACATCCATGTGGCTGGAGTTTGCTGGAAGAGGGTTGGCGAGGGGCTATGTCTAACATTAATTGGGATTCAATTCCAGACTGAGGGGAGCCGTATCTGTAGTGTCTGGGCAATTTCACTGTCAAAACTTGCAAGTGATGATTTTGAGGGATTGAAGTGTCTTGCCAATACTGTTCAGAGATGTCCTCCCTCTGTGGGATATTGCTCTGTTATGTATTACCTCCCTCCTTCTGTTGTACAGCTTATATATGGCTGGTGTCAACCAGACAGGTCTCCTGTTGTGGAGGAGTCTTGGTTTTATTTGGGATAGCATGATCAATGAAAATCTGCAGGTGCTCATAGAATGCATTTGTAAAGGATTCTGCAGATTGGGCTGTATAATCCTCCAGCACAGGGCCTTTGAAGTATTCCACCACAGTCTTCACAAGTGCAAAGTCTGCTTTTGAGAAATACTTTGTTAGCAGTGATTTCCTTGCCTGGGGGTGGGGATGGGATATGGACGTCCAGAGAAAGTTGGTTATAGTCAGATCTTAACAATGGTGGTCTACCTCTGGTGTGGAACATAGAGTCCCCATGTTGGTGATGATCAGGTCCAATATGTATTCCCCCTTGTGGCTGTGGTGACTGGTTCTGCCATAGCACATGGATTCACAAATTCTAGTGACTGTAGGGTGATGTTGTTGAGGCCTGAGTAGTTCCCCCACAATATTCCTGTACCTGAAGTTAACCACTGTAATGGCGTATGTGAACACCTTCATATCCTACACTGTTCCCAGGGAAGCCAAGTGTGGTTCCTGGATATGGGGGGTGGGGGTGGGGTGGGCTGAACTACACACCAAACCAAAAGGCAGTTTTGCACAATGGTAGTTGTATATGTATGGCCTGTCATGCTTAGTGCAGTGGTAACAACCCAGAGGTGTGAGTATCTGTGATGTATATGGATACACCCCCTGGTTGTATTGTGTGTTACAAGTCCTGTGTTCACGAAGCATGGTATAAAACATAACCAGGCAGTGCGATGTGCATATGTGACCCCATACTGAGGGATAGTAATAGATGTACATACCTCTTTGTAAAAACTGATGTCAGCACCCTATAAATACTGCAGGAGAAGAAAAGCCACCCAGTAATGCGAATAGCGTGCTGTGCTAATGCGTCTCTCTCAAGTGTCATAACATAGGTAGGGGTTTGAATCCTGCAAATGCTCAGTGTGTGTGTGTGTGTGTGTGTGTGTGTGTGTGTGTGTGTGTGTGTGTGTGTGTGTGTGTGTGTGTGTGTGTTGAGGGGGCAGGGTGTGTGCAATTCTCTTTGAAAGAAATGTCCCTTTTGACAACTGGCATAACACACTACATGATGTGCATTCCTCTTTGTAAAGGCTGATGATGTCAGAACCCTATAAGTACAGCAGGAGAAGCGGCACCACCCAGTAATGCGAATAGTGTGCTGCGCTAATGCGTCTCTCTCAAGTGTCATAACATAGTTAGGGAGGGGTTTGAATCCTGCAAATGCTCAGTGTGTGTGTGTGTGTGTGTGTGTGTGTGTGTGTGTGTGTGTGTGTGTGTGTTGGGGGGGTAGGGTGTGTGTAATTCTCTTTGAAAGAAATGTCCCTTTTGACAACTGGAATAACATGCTGCATGATGTACATTCCTCTTTGTAAAGACTGATGATGTCAGCACCCTATAAGTACAGCAGGAGAAGAGAAACCACCCAGTAATGCGAATAGCACGCTGTGCTAATGCGTCTCTCTCAAGTGTCATAACATAGTTAGGGGTTTGAATCTTACAAAAGCCATGTGTGTATTTGTCGCACAGTTTGTCAATGTGTGGTGGGTTTTGTTTTTATTATTGTATGACATATAATTATAACTGTAATGTCAATGCACACATCAGGTATGTACCTGTGACCTGCAATAGTTCCTATGTGTGAAGCTTGCCTCATATGAATACAGTTTTTACCTTTGCCAGCATGTGCTGCAGATTCCCAGACCGTACGCCATACATGTATGTTGATGACAATGCAGGCTACTGCAGTGATCTGTGTCCTAGGCCAACTGGGTGACACACAGTCATGAAAGCTGTGATATATTAATGTGGGTGAGGGTTCATGTCTGGAGTATATGTCACACATGTTATAACACAGCAAAGTCTGTGAGTAATGGACATCCAGTGTAGGTGTATGGCAACTGTTGCTGATATGCATGAAGACACCTTCTTGCTTAGGCAATACACCAAGGGACTGCACAATACCTTTGGAAATGTGAATATTACGGGATAGACAATATGTACACACCATTACCCGTTCTACATGATGGGTGCTGCCACCTACATGGCACTATTGGAATACTATGTTAAGTACATGCTAATGACAAAGTTACAGTTGTGTTACAGTAATAGAGCATGGTCTGGACAACAGGTATCTGTCTGTATGATACCTTTGTGGTGGTCATGTGTGACATGTGCAGAATGCATTGTAGGCCACTGTATGCATTTTCAGTCATGGATGAACATATCCCTAGTGTGTTGGCATGTACGTGAGACTGCTATATGGCAAACAGTATTCTTCCCAGAGATGTGTGGGGCTCATTAAGAATGGCTACATGGTGTAGTGTAGTACTGCAGGGATATCACTGACACTGGGTTTCCTACATCTGTGTATCATTTGAGGATACATCATGTAATAGGTTCATAGGTTCATGCTAGGCTATCTGCCCTAGGGCAGTTATATTCCTAGCCAGACTATGTTTGGCTTTCGCCACTCATTTTAAATGAATTTTGCTATGGCCTTTTTCCAGGTTAGTATACTCTGCCTCTGTGTAACAGTGACACAGAAGTGAGACGTTTGTGCTGAACCTGTCAGCAATGATGTTGGCAATGTATGTGGCTTACGTGTATTCTTTGTCATTTAGGACTACTTCTGAACATATCTGGGAATTCCCATCCAGATTCCTAACATAACTAAAGAAAGCCTTGTGATTATCCTTAGTGTCTTGTGCAATTATTCTCTTGAAGCTGGCCTTAGACGATTTTATGAGTGCCCGTATTTTGTTCCAAATACTGATCAGAGATGCCTTCCCTTTGTGGGATATTGATCGATCATGTAGTAGCTACCTCCTTCTATTGTTTTCTGTTATGTGGCTGGGGTCCACCAGAAAGGACACTTGTCTTTGGAGGATTGGGTCTTGGTTATATTTGGAATTGCATGATCTGTGCATTTCTGAAGGTGTTCATAGAATGCGTTTATAAAGGATTCAGCAGTGTGGGCTGTATTTTCCACAGGCCCAGGGACTTTGAAGGATTCCACCTCTATCTCGGTTTTGAGGTGTATGGAATTTGCTTTAGAAAACTTTTTTCACTGTGGTTTTCTGGGCAGGGGCTGGGGTTGGTATCTGAATATACAGTGAGATTACTCTATGGTCTGATCTTACCAGTGAGGGATACACTTCTGGTCTGGAGCATAGAGTCCCCATGTTGGTGATGATCAGGTGCAGTATGTTTTCCCCTCTTGTGGGAGTGGTAACAAGTTGTTCCATAGCATTTGAGTTTATGATTTCTAGGAACCTTTGGCCTAGGGTGTTGGAGCTACAATAATGCTCCCAGTCTATGTGTGGGTAGACGAAGTTGCCCAATATAATGTTGTTTGGAGAGACCTTCATATATTCATGTGTTCT
The DNA here is from genome assembly GCF_019279795.1 of Protopterus annectens. NCBI lineage: Eukaryota > Metazoa > Chordata > Ceratodontiformes > Protopteridae > Protopterus > Protopterus annectens. The sequence goes on from NC_056725.1 coordinate 1,585,404,885, forward strand.
TAAGTAGGCCAAGTCGGGTTCCTGGGTTTAGGAAGGTGGTCTGTAGCAGGCTATGAACTGGAAGGCAGTTTTATCCACTGTTAGTTGCACATGGATAGTCTGTGATGCTTCATGCTGTGGCACCAACCTGAGGGTGTGGGTATCCCTGACAATTATTGATACTCACCCCCTTTCATAGTTAGTTCCATGTTTTGGGGCTGTAAAGCATGGTATGAGGTGTAACCTGGTAGTGCTAGGGTGCTCTTTGGAGCCTTGAACCAGGTTTCTGTTCCTGCACAGATATCAACATTCTCCATGCTGAGTAGAGTTTGGACTGCATGCATCTTGTGGTTTAGATGTCTGGCATTGAGTATCATTACTTCTAGTTTCTTATCCCTTGTGATACCTATGTAGGTGGGTTTGTGTTTTGAGCCTTACCACCAGAATGCAAACCATTGACATTGGTAAACCGTATGACCCACAGCATACTGTCAAACTATGTCATACATACATGTGACCCCAGGTGAGACATATGTGTAGTACAACACAAAGTGGCCACCAATATGAACTACAATGTATGACTACTGTGTCACATGGTGCATGTCACCCTTGCCATGTGTGCACTAAGCATCTACATGCAGAGAATGCAACTCCACCTTGTTCACAAGTGTACACCTGCAACTGTGTGCTGCAAACATAGCACATGTACTGTCCAGTCCACAATACATGCAGGCACAGGTACACACAACTGCCATGTGGCACATGTGCAGGCATTACACTTTTGGAATTAACACTGGTGTATAAAAAACTACAATGACAATCATAGTGTTAATGCATCAGGCATGCCGGGATATACCCACAATGATATTATTACACTGTACTGTTAACAACATGATAATATTACTACAGTGCTATGTAGTCACCCTGTGCATCAGCAGCATGCTATCCTGTTCCTGCATCAATGTTAGAGATTGCAGGAGGTGGCATAGTTTCATCATATGCACAGGGTGTGTACTTGGTTTGCCAGAGCCTGCCATTGATACATCCAATCGACATGTGTGTGTGTGTGTGTGTGTGTGTGTGTGTGTGTGTGTTAGTGAGGGACAACAGTACAACATGGGGCAATGTTGATGCGGTGTGTGTGTGTATGTGTTAGCCCTAGGTGTTAGCATTATGCATGTGTGTATGCATGCACACAGTTCCACCACATGGCTGCCATATATGGGTGTTTGTGGACAGCCACAGACTGTACCTGCCAGGTCATACAGATCACTGTCTCTGGCCACGGACACAGTATCTGTGCCTGGCAGGGGTGCTATGGACAGTATCAGGTACTAATCCAGACTGGGTACTGTCATCAGAAGCAGTGGGTTGCTGACTGGACACATGTCTCTGCTGGGACTGTCCAGAGCCACGTGCACGTGGTCTTCTAGGACGGTCTGATGACAGCACAGACCCAGCATTGCTGGGGCTGGTACTGGCACTATGGGAGCGGCTGCGGGTTTGCTGTCGTCCGCGATGACTGCCAGCTGCTGATGTTGCTGGCATACGTCCACGTCGACGCCTCAATCGTCCTGTATTGCCCTGGCTCATGGACATGTAGTTGTGGAACAGATCTAATGTGTCCCCCCAACGTCTATCAATGACCTCGCCGACAGTATGGATGGCAGCCGCAATGTCACACATAGTGTAATTCATAGCAGTGCGATGTGCTCTAAGCTCCCTCAGACCCTGTCTGGTGTACCGTTCCATACGTGCCTGCATTACAGCCCGGAACATAGCTGAGGTTGAAAGACGTCTGTGGGCATGTCTGACAGGGGCAGTACGACCATGGATACTCCCACAAGAACCCCTGGACATCTGCCTGTGTGGTACCATGTCAGGACTCTGGCCATGGCTGCTGTGAGGGGATGCATGTGCCACTGATACAACATTACCCTGGTCAATGCCCACTGTATGCTGTCCCTCAGCTAAGGACATTGGTGACAATGGATGTATCGGCAGGATGACTGTGCGCATTGATGGGGTTGACTGCTGTGTACTGTCGATTGGCTGACCAACAACAGACCCTGTCACACCTCCCTGTGCCATTACACATGTATCATCATTATCACTATCACCAGCAGTGGCTTCAGGTTCTTTGCTGCACGCCAACAGAGCAACACCAGAACCTGTGAGAGGAAGACAGGAAACACAGTTTACAATGTGTACACAATGTTACCACACATGCACACGGGCACACATGCACAAAGGCACACATGCACACATGCACACATGCACACAGGCACACATGCACACATGCACTCATGCACACATGCACAAAGGCACACATGCACACTCCTCAGTACAGCAGATACAAACACACACACACCTGCAATCCAACACATAAACAATACTGTTTGAGGGTATTATTAGTATTAATATTATTATTACTATTAATAGCATTGTTATTACACACTCACCAGCATGGATTGGCTGCAATGCTGTTACTTCAGAGGGACCTGCACAAATAAGAGAGTTATTGTCAGTGGCTACAACTGTGCCATTGATACTGTGAGCATGCTACAGTACAGTAGTACAACAGTTGGCTTTCACAGGTGTAGTGATGATATTCAGAATATCAGTCTTGCACAAGAATAGGCAGTATAACAGCTACACACACAGTACACATCTGACACATGCATAAACTACCAGTGCAGAGAATAGTCAACTACAGATATGGCATGTTACCTGCACACTCCATGTCCACATGCTGGGTGGCTCCGGCCTCCATCATGACACATGTCTGTGGATGTTGTTGTTGTTGGCCTGGAGCCACAACACTTAGGAGTAGCTCCTCCACTCAGGTGAGGGGGGGTGGATAGGTACCCCACCACCTGTGGCAAGCTGTTGTCTGTGGATATCAGAAGCACACTGACGGACATTTTTAATTAAATCACTGCAGTGATGCCGTACCTGCTCATATGTCCGGTTATGCATGCCTATGGCATTTACCCGATGGACAAGGTCTTGCCACATTGCAGCCCTCTAATGCTGGTTCTGGCTGGTCCTGGAAAACAGTGTATTGAAATCCCGCACCAGGCTCTGGTGTATCTCCTCATCCTCTGCAGCTGAATAACATGGGTTGCGGTGATGCACCATCGCCCTGGAAGGAAAAGATAAATATGTGAGCAAGTCATATGGCACACATAATACTCTACTGTACTGATATCACTGAACTGCTATATATAGCATCTGTCTGTCTATCAGGAGATACACATGTACATTATCACATATCAGTGCTCAGCCTACAACTGTGTGACAGTGCCTGCCACACTCCATACAACAATCTAGTATACACCAGCACTCGGCACACTGTTTGAGGTACACTGCACAACCTCACACTGGGGGTATGTATCAAGCTACTGAATGGAGAATATTTTCATCCCATGCAATGCATGCAATGCACATCTACAGTTTCACTGGTAATCCACCCTAGTCTTTGCTGCCATACCCCTACCTACACTGCAGTCGTACACAGGGAACTACTGCACAACATATGGCAATCTAGTATGTTAGTCTCCCAATAACTGACACATCTTTCTCTGGCCTCACACCAAGGACACAGACTACCATGACAGACACAAAGTCACGCTGAGCAATCACACCATTACAGACCTTGCACACAGTCAGTGTCACACTCATTCCACCTCACATAATTGGTATTGCACCGAGTACATGTGTGTGTGCATTGTCATAGGTAGGTACTATGCTATTGGCCCAGGGCCGACAGTAGCATAGCCTTATGCTACCCTGCCCCTTGGGACACATGTAATGTGATTGTACTTGCTCCTGTCAAACAGTTACACAGAGGTGACTCACATGGCATATTACCTATCTCCATAACATTCATCAGGGGTATGTTTGACATCTACTAATGAGGAGCCTTGTTTGTTAATGCTGGGTGGTTTAGTCCAGGTTATGGCATATTTGTGGATATCAAAGGGGAGGCTGTTGTGCACTTGTTTCCCATGTTCGCTTCTGACACTTCCAGTAGTAGGCAGGCAACCACCTATGTGGTAGTTAGTGGTTAAAGTGTTTTGGAATGGGATATGGTACTCCTGTATCCACACTGGTGTCCAGTCCATTCCTTGGTCACCAGGCAGCTGTTGCAATTCATCTGCCCCCATGTCCCTCTCTCACTCTGCATATATATATATATATATATATATATATATATAGATAGATATATTCATATACATACATATCTATAGACATTCATATCTATCTGTATATGTGTATGTATTTATATATATCTATATATGTATGTGTCTATTACATCTATATGTATATACATATTCTAGCTATCTATCTATATATGTCTGTCTATCTATACATACCTCTCTATGTACATTATATATATATATATATATATATATATATATATATATATATATATATATATATATACACACACACATATACTTATAATCATCCATTGCTGTACAACTACATGCACATCTTGGCACATAGAATGCCCACCTTTCATGGTGGGGATGTCACTTCTGTAACAGTTGTGAGACATACCATTCTGTAATGATATTGCACAGTGTTGTGCAGAATGCATTATGCTGTCTTCAGGCCGTATAGCTGTAGCAGGCCTCACTGGCTCAGTCCCACAGCAGTTCACCACCACATGACATATACCTGCACTGCATGCTGTTTTCAATGCCACACACTACAACCTACATTGATATGTGCACATAGCAACCTTCAACTACATATGTATGTCCAGCCTTCGTTAATGGTTGCAGTATGTCCCTTGCCCTATGCACATCTTCATATACATATAGATACAGACTGCTGACACATATGGAGGGTTCACAGTATGTAGATTATTAGATTATGTAGTTTACATTACCTTTGTCTCTAACAGCTTTTTTTGTTTGGCTGGCTGGCTGGATGCCTGGCTGCCTGGTTGGCTGGCTGGCGGGCTGCCTGGATGGCTGGTGGGCTTGCTTGCTGGCTTGCTTTTTTTTTTGGGGTCTCTGTCTCTGTCTGTCTGTCTATCTCTCTCTCTCACTCTCTCTCTCCCTCCAGTCGCTGCAATGAAATTATTGCATGTGTGGACTTGCAGTACAGGCTGCTTTTGTAGGTATCTGCACATGTGCATGTGATGGCCTTGGTGGCCAGCATTTACTAATTGCATGCAGCCTGCTGTGTGGTAATTGCATTTCTCACTGTGATTTCAGGACACTGCTATAAAATGTTAGGTTAGGTAGGCATAGGCCTTTCAGTTTTGCAAGGTGGGGACCATGCTGGTTTGCTGTGGACACTGTTGTGTCAGTCAGAAGGTTGGTATGTCTCTCATATCTAAGGCTGTGTTGTAGCCACTGAAATGCATGCTGTATTGAAACCTGACTGTTGCTTCTTCCAGTTCATTCTTCTCGGTGTGTATGTTAACTCACACCTGCTAATGCTAACACTGTTTACATGGGAGTATGTACTTTCCTGTGGGACTTGTGGATTAACTGGTATACAACTGTAGCTCTTGCAATGTGTTGCTATGGCTTCACTATTTTCCCTTTACATTCACTCCTTGAAGGCCTGATATTTCTCTTTACTGGAATGTGTTGCTATGACTTTCCTATTTTCCATTTACATTCAGTCCTTGTAATGCATGATATATTTCTTTCAGCAGTAAATTCTTATATGTTTGCTGTGGTTTGGTGGCACTGCATGCAGTCTGGTGAGGCCAAGGTCTGGGGTTTCACACTTACAAGGGTATCTTATTTTGCTGCTGAGCAGTAGTAGGGCCTTGTATTTTGTACTAATAGTTATGAATATCATGCACATGCAGTGCTTGTAAACTGCTATACTGTACTTAGTTTGTTAGATGGCTACATCCTTTTATATTTCTGTGTTGTACTCCTACACGAGGGTGTGCTTGTGGAAGTAATTCTACAGCTATTTGCAGAGTGTGTAACAGCAGACAGGCTGATATGCCGGTGTGTTTCTGACACTTGCAGGCCTCAGATACTCTCAGGTATATATTTGAGCAGCCTCAGGGAAAGGTACATATCAGTGGGATACACCCGTGATATATTTCAGCTATTCTGCAGTTGTGACTGTGGGGACTGTGTGTGTGTTTTGAGCATATGTATTACTACACCATTTCTGACATGCAAGTAGTGTCTACTTTAACTTATTGATGGTGAACATTACGTGGGATTCCCCACCTTTCTGCCTACTGTTAGTACATTTCACAGGGAGTCAGTGGGGCACAGGTAACATTTTTTGACAAATCAAGGACATCCCTAGAAATCAGTCACAGTCGGGATGTCTGGCCTCATACCTATTCAAATATGGTGGCGTTTATCCTGCTCTGATACCGTGTGTGGTTTGTAAGGTGCTACTGTAACATTATTACCTACTAGCATGGCTGTTTCTCTTATCACACTCATGTAATGCAATTCCACAAGAATTGCCACTAAACATACAGGGAACAAGCTTTGTGTAATGGCCTTCCTATATTCCCTTTACATTCACTCCTTGTATTTCATGATATATTTCTTTCAGCACCATGTTCTTGTATATCTGATGTGGCTCAGTGGTAATTCATGCAGACTAGTGTTTCCAAGGTCCAGGGTTCGAGACTGACAGGGATATTTTATTTTGCTGATGAGCAGACTACGGGCCTTGTCATACAGAGTGACTAAGGCACGTTTAAGCAGTTGTAAGCAGGTTTGCGCTGGTTTGCGCGATGCTCACGCATGCGCACACTCGCTTAGCTACACGCACACTCGCTTAGCTAAGCGCAGAGAAGCGCACACCCGCTGACTACTGCTTAAAAGTGCTTACTCTTGCTAATACCCGTGCTAATTTCTTTTAAAGAAAAGAAAATGGGGAGATAGGAAAGTGGTGAAAAACGGGGCACAAAGAGAGTAGGACAGTAGGAAAACAAGCACGGGATTTGCAGGAAGGCTGTAGGGAAGGCCCATAGCTGCCCATTTCTTTATCAGCAACAGCTGTGCATATGTGTGTAATTTGGTGTGAAATTTGAAACCTTCCACCCCTGAGAGAGGGATGAGGACAACAAAATATGTTGTACAGCCAATTTTAATTATCAGTTGACATGTCCAGCAGATATGTCTGCAAAATAGGCAACTATGTATGGTGCGTAATTTTTTTGTGGGAACAGAGTGCCCTTTTTTATTTTTTTTCAGGTGAGATTGGAATGTGAGGTACAGGAAGTAGGTATATTTGGGGAGGTAGGTTGGGGAGGTTAACAGACAAGACAAACAAGACGTATACAGAGGCGGAGTATGACACATGTGGGGGGGAACACAATTGACGCGGACGGATGTTTGGATATTGCGAGCCCATGAGCCCACAGATGGCAACAGTGGAACTGAGATCCCCACCCATGGGCAGTTACCACTGTGCCTTCACTGCCCAGGACAGGGCTGTGCTGGGGGCTGTATAGGATGGGCAGGCACACCTGTGAGTTGTGCCACCCTCGCCTAAAGCTGGCGTAGGGGATCAAGCACAGAACGCCTGATCTCGCTACGCAAAACAGACGACACTATGGAAGGTGAGTGGACGTTCTCCTCCGGCCACGCTTGCATAGGGGGGATGAGCCCCATCCCCTGCAGTGCTTCCACCCGAAGGTGGTGCAGGGCCACCAGAGGAGGTTCCGGCCTGTGCACTGGTGTCAGGTGCACTCGCCAGCTGAGGTGGGAGAGGTGGGTCGCTGGAACCCGCCTTCCCTGTTGTCCTCTGTTTATCAGTATTTTATGACATTTTGGGTTAGTAACAAACAATGCCATTCAAAATTAGTTGTAACAGCATGCATCAGTATTCCCATTAACCAAACACCCATGAATTCCGAACATTGAACAGCAAGCATAACACATGCTTATTTAGAACAACAGTACACATTCCAACAGCATGCAGGGTTGATTGGTGGCAACAGGCCATCAGGTTTGGATATGTGAAGAGGGCACATGCATCAACGTACATGCAGATATGTATGAACCAACTGGACAAATGTCCATGGGAATTAATTGTGTATACACATACCCAGTTTGGTGTGGAATGGCATCATTTGTGAAAATAGGGTAGGGTGACGAAATATTACATTAGCAACTTAAACTACCTATACATATGCTGTACATTCCTAGTAGGTGCAGATATAGATCCCCTACAGGTCTTAGTACAGTTTCCTATATGTAACCTTTGGAATGTTTGTGATGGGAATGTTACTGCTACATTAATATACATTCCATTTTTATTCATACATGTTCAAATCTGGCTGTGTTCAGGTACAGCGTCCTGCTACATTTGATTTATATGGCTCTAGACAACAGTGGATGTTCAGTATTTCATACAACCATACTATATCCATATTGCAAGGGTACAGCAACATATCCAAATTGTGGGACGGACACATTCCAGCTTCAGTACTTTATTAAAGACATTTCACTCTTTCGTTGTGGCTGTCTCATTCATTTCATTATGTACTCACTGCAGTATAACTTTATTCCAGACTTATTACAGCTTTCTTGGTAGGTTCTTTCTCACACTCTCACTTGTTTTATTTTTACATTTCAGGATGGTACTTAATTCTGGATGTTATTAACATTTCTTACTGGGTTACAACAATCCTTTCCAACTGACTCACTTATTTCATATGGCAGATTTTAAAAGGGATGTATTTGACACATGTCTATCCTTTGTTGATTGATTACCACTCATTTTCAGACTGAAGCAGTTATCTGATATTACAATACAGGTGGAAACTCTCTATTTGAGACTTGTTTAATGTTTATTTCTGGATTACAGGCTGCATCACTTATCTAATCTTACAGTACTAGCAGAATCTTTCTTCTAGGCTTATTTGAACTTTATTAATATGTAACAACACTGAACTCTTTTACAAGCTGTCTCACTTATATTCTATAACAATTCCAGCAAAATAATTACTAACTTGCCTGGTGGCGCAACCTCACCAGCCTATCAGCATAGGCTCGCTGATTCATGGAACGGACACCTGCAACTGTAATATAAATGATGTAATATTGGAACATACATCTCCATACTATAGGCTAGGATAATTTCTTACATACTTAATTACATGGATACTTACTCAGTAGTGGGGCTTTGGGCCTTTGCCGGGCCTCCTGGATCCAACGGTTCAGTTGGTCCTGCTTACATCTCTTCAGGTCCGCATGGTGGTGATGGACCTGTTCACCAGTCCTTGGAATGCCTGTGGCACTGGTGAGATCATGTGCCAACCGGTTCCACTCCTCTGCCTTGTACGCACCCCAGTGAACCTGGCCCTGCATGAGTTGTGCCTCATGATCATGGACTAGGAGCCAAACCATATAGTTTGACTCCTCAACACCCCACCTCTGTGCTCTAAAGCGACTTCCCTCTCCTGCACCTGCCATCCTGACTGCAAATGGGTACCACAATCCGTTATGCTGTGTATTCCCGCCTATGGGGCTTATATATGCCCGTTTTCCCACACTTATCTGTGAGTGGCCATTTCGGATATTTATCAGCTTAAAAAAACCTGCTTTGTCATGCTTCTATTTCAATTCATTCCTATATATATATGCTAATACTGCATTTCTCAGTATAACTGTCATGGCTTAGTGGTTCAGTACTTTGACTATGGTGCACAGTATTCTGGGTTCGAGCCTGGACATTGTTTTTTTTTATTTTACTACTGTCTAGACAGGCTAGGAGGTGTGTCTGTGTAAAGGCGGCTTTGATCCAGCTTGCTCAACGTTGCCCACCGGTAAGCTGGTTGGTGCGGTGCGCAGCTCCGCACAAATGGCTTATGCTGGGTAACGCGTTATTTGGCTATGCGCACTCATATTACGCTGTGTGAAGCATTGCTCAACTACGGGCACTCATTTTAAGCGTGTTAAAGCGGTGCTCAAATCCGGGCACTCATATTACACCTGTTAAACCGCTGCTCACCTGAGGACAGCCATATTAAGCTTGTTACAGCGCTGCTCACCTATGGGCACTCATATTAGGCTTCTTGAAGCCTTGCTCAGCTATGGGCACATAATCTTTTTTTTATATTTTATTGTGTCGGATTTATTCAAAAATACATGGCCCATTTCATTACATTTTACTTAAATTATAGTTTTATATATATATATATATATATATATATATATATATATATATATATATATATATATATATATATATATATACATATATATATAGATATATATATATATATATATATATATATATGTATGTCAGGGGATTGTTTCATGCTTATTTAAGTAAAAATAGAGAATGATGTTGTGGGGGCTCAAACCGTGACTACCTCCTCTTTCGCCAACGTCTCTACCGCTACCCTATTGCTACTTGGCTTAATTTGCATATTTAGATCTTATATGCTTTTCACTGTCTGCTAACTGTGGCTGAGCAAAGGGCATACCCACGCAAACGAGCGCAACTACGGGCAAACATTTTGGAAATTAAAAAAAATAAATAAACTGTTATTTTTACGTTTTATATTACAGTTGGGTTTATAGTCTGTGGGGGCATGTGTGGTGTTGTGTTCCTTGACATTTCCGCGGACTTGCTCGTGGGAGTTTACTTTCAGGACTCTGACTCTTCTAGGGGCATGTCCCTTTGCAGAACTTGGCATTCGGACATGCCCCCTACCTTCCTACATGGACTGTTTGCCTAGGGTATGATTCAGCATGCTCTCATGAATATGCATGGCATGCTGACGTCAGACCGTTAGACTGCAGCCTCCGTGTAAGACATATTAACTCTTACACGGAGGTTTCGTGAATCCTGCCCATAGTCCTAACTGTTCAGAAAATTTTCAGAAATTTCTCTCTACAAGAAGCTGCCTCTGCAAGAAACTTTCTCAAAATTCTAGGCCTCATGACAAAAATAATCAACATGGCATCATGGGCATGTTTGACCCAGCACCTACTTCCCTTGGACTTCCAGGTAACAGTGCTGGATTTTGTGAAATGAGAGTTACAGTGATGGATCCCAGGATGCAAAACACTCCCTCACCAGCCTCAGTAAGAAGCTGAGATCCCTCATAAATTCCTCAGAAGCTAGTTACGAAAATAAAATTGCCAAAGATTCCAAAGACAACCACAAGGCATTCTATAGCTATGCCAAGAATATAAATGGCAATGCTCAGATCTGCTCTGAGCTACAACAGAATGGTATTAAATATACTGATCCCAAGAATATTGCAAATATCCTAGCAGATCGATTTAGTGCCAACTTCGCCCCCTAAAGCGCCCATCTCAATATCAAAAGATTGCCAAATTCCGGTAATCATGGCCACACAGGTAGAAACCGCAGTCTCCAAAGCTAAGAATATAGCATGCATGGGACCAGATGACATCCCAGGCTGTGTACTACTTGAACTACAAAATGAACTGTCACCTCACCTAAGTGTCATGTTTAATCATAACCTCACCTCAGGTTTCGTGTCCACTGAGTGGCGCACAGCTACAGTTATCCCACTCCACAAGGGGGGATCCACCTTGGACCCTGGGAACTACTGTCCCATCAGTCTGACAAGCCTGATCTGCAAGGGCATGGAACGCATTATCATGGAACTTATAAACGAAGACATTGGCAACCTTCAAACATTGGACCCCACCCAGTTTGGGTTTGTGAAGGGCCGATCTTCTCTCCTGAATCTGATTGACTTCTTCGAATCAGTCTCCAGAGCTGTGGGCAAGGGTAAGGCAGTCCACACAGCCTATCTGGACCTTGCCAAGGCCTTCGACACCATCCCCCACTCTGGAATCATAGATAACCTTACTAAGCTGGGCATAAATCCCTACGTCACTCGATGGGTTGCCAGCTGGCTTACTGACAGAACCCAGACTGTAAAAGTAGCTGACTCCAAATCCAGCTCCAGACAAGTGACAAGTGGAGTTCCTCAGGGTTCAGTCCTGGGACCACTTTTGTTTGGCATCTACTTCTCTGAAGTACAGGCCAACACTAAGAGACTCTGGTTAACAAAGTTCGCAGATGACTGCAAACTGGGAGCCATTATTGAATCCCCAAATTATGTGGATATTCTACAAAAGGGCCTTACAGAAACAGATGCCTGGTGCCAGAGCCATGGGCTCAATCTTAATGCCAAGAAATGTATAATTATCCCCTTTGGAAAAAAACATGTACCCATGAATTACCACATAGGTGGCAGGACACTAAACATCGAAAGTGTGATGAGAGACTTAGGGACACATGTGGACAGTGGTCTCACTTTCGATAACCACATTGCCACAACAGTCAGGAAATCCTTCTATGTGGCACACCTCATCTCTAAGGGCTTTTCATCCAGAAAAAAGGAGGTCATTGTCCCACTGTACTCATCCCTCAATAGACCCATAATAGAGTATAATGCTCCATTTGGTATGTACCTCACAAGACATCTGCAACAGCTGGAAAGGCCAAAGAAATACCTCACTAAAAGAATCACAGGCCTAAAGCAGATGGCATAGGCTGACCATCTAAAAAAAACTCCAGCTATACTCTGTGGCATATCATCTACACAATGGCAATCTCTGTTTAACATACAAGGCCATGTCAAACCCTGAGCTGCTGGACATGCTCCACGTAAAGAAATCCCAATCCCTCAGAGCCACACACTCCAGAGATCTAAACCTTGTCATCACAATGAACAAAACATGCTGGAGGGATAGGTTCCTGACCCAGAGACTCCCCATACTCTGGAATAGACTGGCTGTGTTTATCAGTGGGAGTGACTAACATTGAGCAGCTTCCCTGCCCCCCGGAGAGGTGGTTACTGACTTGAAACTGTAGTTTTATTGGCCACTAGGGGTCATTTCCATAACTCCTTCATCTTCCTCTCTTAAAACCTAGTTGCCTCGTGGTTTGAGCGTCTTTTCAGGCTTGTTGGCTGTTGGTGAAGCACCCTCCAAGAGGAAAAAACGCTGAGAGAAGAACGGAGCCACTTTTGAGATTTTAAGTATTTTTCTCTGTTTATTTGCTAAGTTTTTCTGCATAGCTGCCTAGCTTGAGCATTTTCTGGCTTGTTAAACTTGATTTCTGTATTAGTAGCTGTATTTAGAGCACAACCAAAAGCTGTTTGCTGAATTTCCTGTTTGCACTTAATTTTAAATCGTTTTTTTCTTAAAACTTGCATATTTTCTGTCCTTGACCTAGCACTCTTGTGTGGGGTCATTTACTGCACTGTTATAACTTGATATTACTTGTGAACCTCTGCTATCTCTGTAAAAAACAAAACAAAAAAAAAATCTTGCTTTTTCCCACTTTTCTGAGAGTTAAAAAGTTCAGTTACAGGCTTGCTGTTCCTGAACTGTTTGAAAGTTTCTGTGAGGCCATTTTTGCTTGGGCTGAAGGAGGGTCTCTGTGTTTATCAGTGGAGTGACTAACATTGAGCAGCTTCCCTGCCCCGGAGAGGTGGTTACTGACTTGAAACTGTAGTTTTATTGGCCACTAGGGTCATTTCCATAACTCCTTCATCTTCCTCTTAAAACCTAGTTGCCTCGTGGTTTGTTTCAGGCTTGTTGGCTGTTGGTGAAGCACCCTCCAAGAGGAAAAACGCTGAGAGAAGAAGGAGCCACTTTTGAGATTTTAAGTATTTTTTCTCTGTTTATTTGCTAAGTTTTTCTGCATAGCTGCCTAGCTTGAGCATTTTCTGGCTTGTTAAACTTGATTTCTGTATTAGTAGCTGTATTTAGAGCACAACCAAAAGCTGTTTGCTGAATTTCCTGTTTGCACTTAATTTTAAATCGTTTTTTCTTAAAACTTGCATATTTTCTGTCCTTGACCTAGCACTCTTGTGTGGGGTCATTTACTGCACTGTTATAACTTGATATTACTTGTGAACCTCTGCTATCTCTGTAAAAACAAAAACAAAAAAATCTTGCTTTTTCCCACTTTTCTGAGAGTTAAAAGTTCAGTTACAGGCTTGCTGTTCCTGAACTGTTTGAAAGTTTCTGTGAGGCCATTTTGCTTGGGCTGAAGGAGGGTCTCTGTGTTTATCAGTGGAGTGACTAACATTGAGCAGCTTCCCTGCCCCGGAGAGGTGGTTACTGACTTGAAACTGTAGTTTTATTGGCCACTAGGGGTCATTTCCATAACTCCTTCATTTGTCCTCGGAGGAGTGGTTTAGGCAGTGACTTGTGGTTTGTTGGCCAATTTGGGTAATTTCCTGTCTTTTCCAGCCCCTGCTATAAAGCACGCGAGTTGCTACTGTTGCACACTAGGGCAGCCGGTTAAGCAGGTTTAAACTATTCGGCTACCTAAAGTCCACTCTTCAAATTTTCCTTAAAACTACCTTCCTCGAACTATACTACTGATCTAATCAGCGATCCTATAATTAAAAGATCATCTCTACTTGACTCCAAGTAGACTATTCTCTATCTGTTAAACGTAGCACTTGCTCCTACAGTACTTATTACCTTGATACGGCACTCTTGTCATAGATAGTACCCCAAAAAGGCAACCCCATTTCTCGGTCACCCACGCCCGAATCTTTTTAAAGTTTTTGTCTATTCCTTCTAGCATGTCGAGGGATCAGTTGCTAGTGTCCTCTCCTGCTCAGCTGGTGAACCTGGGAATATTGAGGCAATGTTACAATTGCCTCATGTACACAGACAACCCTCTCCTCCTCCCACAAAACACAAATACATGCGAGATGCAACGCCAAACTGGAGGCTGAGCTCTCTCAACATAGGACTGGCAAGACCAGTCAGGAGGAGAAGGTTACCACACACACTATAGACCCAGTCTCACATATTACCATTACAACCTCAAATCATACACATAAACACACAAAGACATACTCGAGGCTCTGATCAAAAATCTACCAAAACAGCAGAGGCCACCAAAGCAGACACCCAAACAACCACCACCTCAGAACACAACACCTGCAACACATAGACCTCACAGTCAGAGTGTCAAACAGTCACAGCCCTTAAGGCCAAACACAATGCCAGACACACTAGTCATTGGTGACTCCATAGTCAGACACACTGACATCCCGCCACCAGACTGAGTAAGGAGAAGGTCACAGTAAGCTGCCTGTCGGGCGCTAGAATCCGCCACATAACGCAAGCACTCAGGTCTCTCAACAGCAGGTACAAATATGATTCAGTCATTGTCCACGCTGGTGTAAACGACCTGAGACGTACCTCCCTGGACTACATGAAAAGAGACATTGAGGAGCTCTCTGATTATGTAGCCCAGACAGGTATGACCCTGACCTTGAGCAGTATCCTACCTTCACCAAGAATGATGCCACAATACAGAGATAAGATGATCAGCTTTAACAATTGGCTTAAACACTGGTGTCATTCAAAGGGGATCCAGTGTCTGTCTGCCTGGGATGACATGCTGGACAAGCCACGCTAACCCGCAAGGGGGCTTGCACCTGTCACCCTGGGATTCCGGATATTGGCAAAGGCTCTTGCCACCCCATAGTGCCTTTTTAGGCAAGGCTCAAATTCTAAACCTACCACCCTAGAACACAAAAAGGAAAAACTAAGGGTAATGCTGCTCAATGCCAGAAGTCTAAATCTCAAAATGCTCTCAGTATGGAGAACATCGATGTCTGTGCTGTGACAGAAACCTGGTTCAAGGCTCCTGAGAGCACCCCGGCGCTATCAGGTTTTACCTCATATCATGCCCGCCCCAAAATCTGGACAATACCAAGAAAGGAGGGGGTATCCATATTCATCAAGGACACCCACACATCAAGACTATGCATCGGAGACCATCCAGGTGCAATTAACCATAGGCAAGACTGCTCTGCAAATTGTAGCATGTTACAGGCCACCCTCACAAACTCAGGAACCTCACATGGCCTTCCTGAAAACACTAGAGGGATAAATGTATCACCAAACACCATCATACTAGGTGACTTCAATTACCCTAATATAGACTGGGAACACTACTCAAGCCCAAACACCCTAGCCCAAAAGTTCCTGGAATTCATAAACTCAAATGCCATGGAACAACTAGTCACCATCCCCACAAGAGGAGATAACATACTTGATCTCATCATCACGAACATGGGAGCACAATGTTCAACACCGGAGGTGTTCCCCTTACTGGTGAGATCAGACCACAAACTAATCTCGCTGGAGGTCCTCATCCCACCCCCACCTGAAATAAAAAAGACCACAGTAAAGAACTTCTCAAAAGCCGACTTCACACTTCTAAAGACTAGTGTGGTCTCCTTTAAGGCCCCCGAGCCGGCGGAAAACAGTACTCAAGCCGCTGAATCACTTACAAATGCCTTCTACCAGCACCTGCAGGACTGCATGGATAAGGCAATCCCAAGCAAAACAAAGACTCTTTGTACCAAAGGCAAGCATCCAGTCTGGTGGACCCCAGCCATAAACAAACTCTACAACAAAAGGAGGAAGCTACTACAAGATAGAGCAAAATCCTTAAAAGGTAAGACACCCTTGATCACTATAAGTAAAAACTAAGAGCTCTCATAAAATCATCCAAAGCAAATTTCGAGAGAAAAATAGCTAAAGACTCAAAAGACAATCATAAGGCCTTCTTTAGAAACCTGGGAGGAAACTCCCAGATATGCTCAGAGCTAGTTCAAAATGATGTGAAGATTACTGATCCTACAGACATTGCCAACATACTGGCTGACAGGTTCAGTGCAAACTTCTCCCAAAGGAGAGATATCTATACCAAACGATTGCAGCCCCCAAACATCTCCAGCCCAAGTGAGAACTGCTCTCTCCAAAGCAAAAACACAGCATCCATGGGACCTGATGGTGTCCCCGCTGTGTGCTCCATGAACTCAATGAGGAATTAAACCCACAGCTAGGACAGCTGTTTAATCAAAGTCTTACCTCTGGATACGCACCAGGAGTGGCGCACTGCAACTGTGGTACCACTTCACAAAGGCGGTGCCTCCACCGACCCTGGAAATTACCGCCCATTAGCTTGACAAGCCTTATCTGCAAAGCCATGGAGAGGATCATAATGGACCTCATAAATAAAGACATAGGGAATTTGCAGACTTTGGATCCAACCCAGTTTGGCTTTGTCAAAGGCAGATCATGCCTTTTAAACTTGGTTGACTTTTTTCAAACAGTCACCAAAGCCATTGATGAGGGAAAGGCAGTCCATACAGCCTACCTCGATCTGGCTAAGGCCTTCGATACAATACCCCATTCGGTATCATTGAAAAACTCATCAGCTTAAATGTCAACCCATACATCACAAGATGGGTTGCAAACTGGCTGAGTGACAGAACCCACAGGGTCAGAGCTGCTGGCGCCATGTCAGACTCAAAGCCTGTCACAAGTGGTGTCCCACAGGGCTCAGTCCTGGGCCCACTCTTGTTTGGCATCTACTTTTCAGTACAAGCAAACACAGGAGGGTTATGACAAAGTTTGCAGATGACTGCACATCTAACTCAGATATCCTTCAGAAGGGTCTCACAGAAACGACAAACTGGTGCCAGAGACGCGGCCTAAAGTTAAATGCCAAAAATGCATAGTCATAAAAACAAGGTTACCCTAGCTACCAAATAGGTGGCAATCCACTGAGCACAGAAGAAGTTATCAGGGACCTGGGGACCCAGGTTGATAGTAGTCTGTCATTCGACACCCATGTAGCTAAAGTAGTTAGGAAGACCTTCTACATTGCCCACCTTATCATGAAGGGATTCTCATCTAGATCAAGGGAGGTCATAGTCTCCCTTTACTCATCACTCATCAGACCAGTGATTGAGTACAATGCCCCAAATGTATCTGACCCGACACTTGCAGCAGCTGGAGAGGCCACAAAAGTTCCTCACCAAAAGGATAAAGGGTCTCAAAAATCTGTCCTATGCTGCCCGACTGAAAGAACTCCAGCTCTATTCAGTCTCAGAGGTGACCTTTGCCTAACATACAAGGCCATGTCAAACCCAGATTTGATGAATATGCTTCACCTCAAAAATCTAGATCCATCAGAGCCACAAGAGACTTAAACCTTGACACGGCTATTAATAGGACGTGCTGGAGGGATAGATTCATCACCCAAAGACTCCCTATGCTGTGGAACAAAATCCCGGTATATGTGAGGCAGAGCACCTCGCTGGCCTTGTTCAAGAGAAATCTTGACCAATGGATGGGAGATCGCAGATATACCCCAGGGATTACCTCAGTGTCACTGCTCGACAGAGGCACAGAAAAATAATGGGTATAGTTCCCCATACTAAAGGGGTGGCCTAAGCCACAAAACGATGGGCTAGGCTTGTAAATGCCCTCGGGCAGATAGCCTAGTATGAACCTATGAACCTATGAACCTATACATGTCAAGCAAGAGTGCCTCTTTGGCCCTCTTCAAAAGGAACCTTGATGATTGGATGGGAGATAGGAAATTCACCCCGGGGATCATGTCAGTCACCCTGCTAGACAGGGGTCCAGAGAAGTAAATATTCTGGGAAGAAATATCCAGGGAATTGTTATGGCTAGGCTTGCAGAGGCCCTAGGGCTGATAGCCTAGTACCAGTCTATGAACCTATGGATGGAGCAGATATCTCTTAATCCAGACCCACCCTTCTCCCTCCAGACCTCAGTTCCATCAGTCCAGACAGACTCATCAGATTTTGGATGGAGAACAGTGCACAGGAAATTCCAAGTGCAAAGGCAATTGGGGTCCTTCAAATGCTACATAGCACATAAACATCAAAGAAATGTTAGCAGGTATTTATACCTTAAATGTTCTTCACCATGTAGGGTCTCTGGATCCTCTTTTATTGGTCACAGGAAGCACCACATTCATATTACATGAACAAACAGGGGGATAGAAGGTCATATCCTCTTTGCTAGATGGAAGTTTTGGTCTGGGAGCTAGCTTTACAGTATTTTCTGATGCTTCAGGTCTCATACATCCCCTCAAAGCAAAACCTAGTGATAGGCAGACTAAGCAGATCCTGGATGGATCCTCATGAGTGAAAACTCAGGACAGAGGTCTGCCTGGATTTGGCCCAGATGTGAGGAACACTTCAAATAGTTCTTTTTGCCTCCTTTCAAAACAGACAGCTGGAAAAATTGTGAGAGAGACATCCTTGCAGCCATAATTGGATGACAGAAGCATTTTCATTCCCTTGGACAGAAATTGGACAGAAATGTTCCTTTATGAATTTCCACTCTCCACCAATGCAGAAGATACTTCTAAAGATTCAGAAAAAATGTCAAAGACCACTGTAGCAACATCCTTTTGGCCCAGGCAAAGTTTGTTCTCCCTTTTAATGGAATTAGCCAAGGGCAATTACCACAAGCTTTCTCACAATCTGGATCTGCTTACATAATATCAGGGGCAACTGATGCACCAGAACTTAATGCAATTGCTACTGACTGCTTTGATTTTGAAATGTTTATGTGAGCTACTCAGCAATGGCTTATCCTATGCATCTATTAAGGTGCACCTTGTGGCCATCTCATCTTGTTTGCCCATGGATCCCCCTCTTTCATTTCTTTTTGTGGTCAGTTTGTGAAAAGACTGTTGCACTTGAGGCCCCTCATAAGCAAGTTCCTCCTTCTTCAAATCTCAACTTTGCTGTTGAAAAATTGACCTTATCTCTTTTTGAATCTGCCAGTCAGGCTGAGTTGAGGTTCATCACTTGGATAACTGACATCTGCAAGGTAAGTCTCTGAGCTGCAAACTGTCATGGTGGGCCAACCGTATGTGATTTTCCACAAAGACAGGGCTGTTTTATGCACTAATCCTTTCATGTGAAATGTTTCTGAATTTAACCTGAATCAAGCCATATTCATCCTAGTTTTCTTTCATGAACCTCCTAAGAACAAGGGAGAGAAGATTCTGCATACCTTGGGTGTACACAGGCAACTCATGTATTATCTTGACAGAACTAAGCACTTCAAGAAACTGTTTCCTTTTCTGGGACTAAGAAGGGTCAACCTGTTTCTAAGCAAATGATGGCTCTTGGTTATCCTCTGCTATTCATTTTGTTACTTCTACCATTGTAAATCTATTCAAAGCAAGATTAAAATTCATTCCACCAGAACCTTAACCTGTTCGGTGGGATGCTGAAAAGCAGGGGCCTCTAGAAGCATTCTAAAAGACTAACTCGGTCCGCTGTTGTGACCTTTATAATGCAGTAGAAACTGGATTATTTCTGAAGTCTCAGAGCAGGATTTGGGAGGACCGTTTTCCAGGGGCTCCTTGATCTTTATCCTTCCACTTCCTAGGTAGGGTGAGCTTTAGGATTGCAACCATATACCACTGAGAAAGTGTGAGTGATGAAAATATTACAGTTGCATAAGGCCTACTTACCTGTCATAGTAAATGCTTGAATTTCATACTGTCTCAGAGGCATCACCCACCATCCCCATTATTTTGTACATAGTTCAATGGTATCCAACCTTGTTGTTTTGTTGGTTTGCTTTGCTTATTTGTGTTGGGGTTTTATGGATGCAGATTAGTTGGTATCAGACAGTTCCTTCTTCTGGTCTGTCTTTGTTCATCCTACTTAACATAAAAAGACTGAATAACTGACTTTCTGTGATGGGGGTTAGGCTTCCCTTGATGGGGGTGTCTTAGCCAACCCCCTATCCCAGAAAGTCTGGGGAGGGGATAAAAAACTGCCAGTGTGGGTTTGTGCAGGCCCAGAAACCAGATGCCACTGAGGCAGTGTGAAATTCAAATATCTACTGTTATAGATAAGTAGGACTTATGCAACTGTACTTTCTCATCTATTAGCTTTGATTATACCCACCATGATATATCATTTCCAGGCAGTATTATAGCACTCAGATGGCCTTGTATTCTTTGATACCATATTAGAAATGGGTGGACTCTGGAAGCTTTCTAGAGATAGCAACATAGTACACTGTATATACCTGTACAAAGAGTTACATACTGGATTCTTTTATTTAGATTCAGGAATGGCTTTGCTAGGGCCATTATCCAAGTGCTCATGGATCCATATCCTTCTTTCTTCCAGATTGGATAGGCTTTGGTAATCAACCTATATAGTCTAAAGGCTGCTGCAAAAGGGGGAATAATGATCATAATATAGCGGTGTAAGTTTCACTTACCCATATCAGTAATTGATTTCCTCACTGCTGCACTAGCGCATCCACCAGCCATCCTCCTAGTGGTGAATAAAGTTATTTTTTGTTTGTTTAGTTTAAGATGAGTATAATACTAAACTGTAAGGCAAAAAAAATCTGAAGATTTTCCACTCTGACTGCTGATTTTTCCATTCTCACAGCTGCCTAATCAGCAGTCAGAGCTGAAGTGTGAGAGTTAGGCAGAGCTTCTGGAAGCTGGCGAGTTGTATCTTCGGCAAGACACAGTCCATATAGCCTAAAAGCTACTGCACTGCAGTTGTGAGGAATTCGAACATCTACTGTTAAGGGTAAGTGCAACTTACACAATTGTACCTTCTGTCTTTTTTTATATTCAATAGTACAGTGATGAATATTGTTTTCCTGTTGTTTTAAAATGCTGTTTTCGCTGGTCAGACATTTGAAGAAAAAATTTGCTGTTTTGAGTTAGCAAAATCTTTTTCCTTCTCCATCCATCCATCCATCCATCCATCCATCCATCCATCCATCCACCCACAACTCCTTTTTCCCATTTTTGCACATGGGGTCAGGTATCACTTTAACAATGACAATCATCTAGAGCCAAGGTTTACACCACTGTATTAATTCTTCCTTGTAGTGTAAAAAGAATCTGTAGGCTACATTAATTCTCTGGCTCACAGCAGAGACAGAATGGTGCTTCTTAAGCAGTCAAGCCCACATTGCTGTGTTGCTTCCTCTCTACAATATGTACCAAGTAATGTTTGCAGGCATCTAATATAAAGTGAAATATCCCCCTTGCTTATGTGTAAAATATGATCTGATGTCTATTTTCATCTGATTCTACTCATGGGTTGTCGGATCTGATCAGATATGACATTGACATCAATCTTAAAGCTTTTGGATCCAGGGATCTGCCTCTTCCCTATTTATAGTTCCACCTTAGTACCTGATATCTCATTTGTCTCCTGAGGCTTCAGATGTGTTCTACAAGGGCTCCCACTATAAAGACAATTGTATCCTTCCTACTTCATTAAAATATCCTCTCCCACAGAGAGGTTTGTCTCTCCAGCTTTATTTCTGCAGAATTCATTTTATTTTATTTATTTATTTTTTATTTTATTTTACATTTGTTGACCGGGCTAGTCTAGCTGGAATTATTTCCATTTTCAGTAGAGGCCCGGGGAGAAAAGCTCCACAAGATATACAAAAAACATACATTTGAAGTAATATACAAGAAAATCACCAGGATAAATGGAGAGACAATAAAAAAGTTAGTATACAAAAACTATTTACAAGTAGGAAGAGATATCATTTCCTATAAACAAACTAAACTACTGAGAAGCATAAATCAGGGAAAGGTGGTAGGGAGAGGAGGTGGGAGAAAAAGTAAAAGTCAAGTAAAAAAAGAAAGGATAAGAAAGCATTAAGCAAACTTTCAGAGAAGAGGGAGAAAAGTAAGTGAGAGAAGGGATAGTTGTTCAGCGAAGAGGGAGAGTGATATGGGGGTAGTAAGGAAATAGAGTGGGGTAGAAGTTTAGTCAGGTTTAGTGCAGGAACAGAGCCAGTGGTTTTTCAAGTGTTCTTTTATTC
The DNA here is from genome assembly GCF_019279795.1 of Protopterus annectens. NCBI lineage: Eukaryota > Metazoa > Chordata > Ceratodontiformes > Protopteridae > Protopterus > Protopterus annectens. The sequence goes on from NC_056725.1 coordinate 1,585,427,513, forward strand.
TTTGTTTGAAGAGGGGCAATGATGAGATTAGTGTTATGTCACTAGGTAGTAGGTTCCAGTTCCTTCCTACTGTGCTAGAGAAAAGAGAGTCACCAGCTGAGTTATTGGACTTTGTTAATTTAGCCATAAGTTTCCTAGAAGAACGAAGGGAGTTAAGATTATTGTAAGGTATTAAAAGTTCTGAGAGTATGGGGGTGTTTGTAGGCTGGTACAGTATTTTGTGGGCAATGTTTAGTTGGGTGATGAGCAGAAGGTTTTGGAATTCCAGCCATCCTAGTTGTTTCAGGTTATTACAGTGGTGGGTTCTGAAGGGGTTGCTAGTGGCGGCGTGATGCTATTATAGCATATGGTGAGTTTATTGAGGTTGGTTTTTTTAAGGTTGGTAAATATAGGTGAAGCGTAGAGAAGTGTTGACAATAGATGGGAGTGGGCAATCTTGGCTCGAGCAGATTCAGTTAGGAAGGGTTTAATTCGGTATAGGGATCCTATTTTTCTGTTGACTGATTTAATGGTGTTGTTAATGTGTTGATCAAAAGAGAGATTATTGTCAATGGTTATTCCTAACAGTTTTGTTGTAGGATCGGGTGTGATAGCTGTAGCATTATTAGAGGTAATGGTGAAGTGTAAGGAAGGGGATCGGGTGGTGGGAGTAAAGAGTAGAAGTTTAGTCTTTTTGGCATTTAGTAATAGGGAACGTTTATAGAACCATGTTTCAACTGCATTGAAGATCATTTGAGTACGTGAGCAGAGTTCAGAAGGAGAGGTACCAGAGCAGATAAGGGTAGAGTCATCTGCATATTGGATGCAGGTAGCTTGAGGGATAGCAGAGTGGAGATCATTAATGAAAAGGGAGAATAGAAGTGGCCCAAGAATAGAGCCTTGAGGGACACCAATGTTTATGGGTAGGAGAGAAGAGAGTTGATTGCCCCATAGGACTGCTTGTTGCCTGTTGCTTAGGTATGCTTTGAACCATTTAGTGGCAAGGTTGTCAAGGAGAGGGATTCAAGTATGTTAATTAAGGTGGAATGGTTGACCATGTCGAATGCTTTGGAGAGGTCAATAAAGAGAGCAGAAGAGAGAAGGTTGTTATTGCGATTCTTATTGATGGTTTCTACAAAGGATAAGAGAGCAGTAGTAGTACTGTGATGTGGTCTAAAACCATGTTGACAGTTTGCTATTATGTTGTGCAGGGTGAGATGCTGTAGGAGTTGCTGGTGAATACATTTTTCCATAATTTTTGCTATTGGGGAAAGGAGAGCAATTGGTCTATAGTTAGAGTGGTCGATAGAGTTACCCCCTTTATGTAATGGAATAATATGGGAAACCTTCCAGATCTCAGGGATTGTTCCTTCTTGGATTGTTCTATTTATGAGTATGGATATAGGGTATGCAATCACTTTGGCAGCCCTTTGGAGGTAGAGAGATGGGAGATTGTCTGCAGAAGGAGTACCAGGTTTAAGTTTGTTAAGAAGTCTGTAGATAAATGATGTGGGGATAGGTTGTAGTGTAAAGTTATAAGATGGGTTCTTAGGGATACTAGGAGGGGAGACATAGTTGTTGTTCATTTGTTTGGCGAGGGTTTGGATAGCGTCAATAAAGAAAGAGTTAAAAGTATTAGCAATTTGGTGGGGGTTGTCTGGGTCAGCGTTAAGAGGGGTTGGAGTTTTGGTGGTTCCTGGGGAAAGGAGTCTTTTAATGGAAGACCAAAACTGTTTGGGGTTGTTTTGGTTTGTTTGTTGGAGTCTACAGTAATAGTTTTTTTTGTCAGTAATAATTGCTTTTTTTGTCAGATTTCTAAGCTGACGGAAGTGGATGAGATCTGGGTTATTTCTATGGTGTCTCCATGAAGCCCATACTTTATTTCTGGAAAGGATTAAGTTTTTGGTTTCTTTAGAGAGCCAGGGTGCAGTGTGTGGTTTCATTCTGACAGTACGTTCTGGGGCATGTTTATTAAGAATGGATAGCAAGGTAGTATTAAAGTATAATACTGCATTGTCCAGAGGAAGTGTTTTTAAGGGATTCCAGTTACATGAATTTAGTTCAGCTTGAAATAAATCTATGTTAAAGTGTTTGGTTGAGCGAACTTGTCTAGTGTTTGGGAGATTTGAAAATTCAATTTTGTGTCTAGTAATATAAGTCAGACAGTGGTCACTGATAGCATCTGGCAGGGTTCCTACATCATAAAATTGTTTGTCTTTGTTTATAAGTATCCAGTCAAGAATGCTGTCTTTATTATTAGGTTTATTGATTCTTGTGGTGGAGGTCATGGTTTGGGAGAAACTATAGAGGTTAATGTGAGAAGTAGGATTTTCAGCATTAATACTATTCCAGTCTATGTTGAAGTCACCAAGAATGACAGTTTCTTGGGGGTAAGTTGTGGATACCCAGTTGAGAAAGGCTTCTAAAGTGGGTATATTGTTGCCAGGAGGTATGTACATACATATTATGTAAAGTGCTTTCTTTGAGTTCAGTTGAAGTTTTGTAATAATGATTTCTGCTTTGCTATCTGGAGTTGGGTCTACAGGCAGAGTGGAGATGTTTAAATGATTCTTATAGAGGATTGCAACTCCACCACCCTTACGTTTTAAACGGTCAAGTCTAGCGATGTTATAGCCGGGTGGTAAAATGGCAGTATCTTTGGTGTAAGGTTTTAGCCAGGTTTCAGTGAGGCAAAGGATATCGAAAGAGTGGGTGTCTAGGAGTGCATGAAGGTGAGATACCTTGTTATTTAAACTTTGAATATTAAGATGACCTATTCGGAGAGTGTTATTAGTTTTTGATGTAGGAGTTTGGGAAGAGGGGTTTCTTGGTCCTGGGTTGGGATGGATGTCTCCATCTTGTAAGGTGAGATAAATAAGTTTAGTTAATGAGTTGTTTATTAGGTGGATTTGGAGCTTTAATTTTTTGTCAGTAGTTGGGACATAATTTATATGGGAGAGTCTATGATATTTAGATAGATGGTATCTAGGGGTGTAAGAGATGATGGGGTATGAGTTGAGAGTAGTAGAAGAGTAAGTTAAAGTTTGTTTTTGTATGTGGGTAGGATGGATAAGAAGTTGATTTTCAAAGAAGGTAAGATGGTAGACCGAGACCAGGATAGTTAAGAGTAAGAGTAAGACTATAGGTATAGTAAAATGAGTGGTAGGCATTGTAGAGGTAAGGTAAGGAAGAGGTAAACAATAGAAAAAAGGTAAGCAGCAGGTGTTTAGGAATTAAAATATGAAGGTAGTGGAGTAGGGATAGTGTGAGATAGGATTATGGAATCCTGAGAGTAAGATGAGAGTAGGATATAGAGAGAAGTAATAGGTCGAAAATAAAAGGGGAGGGTAAAAGGTCAGGGAAGGATATAGGTTTAGAAGGGGGAGTGGTGAGGGGTGGAGTTTAGGAAAAGAGAGGGAAGAAATGAATAAAGCTGATAGGATGGTAGAGGTAGGGGGAGTGTCTAGAGAGGTATAAGTGTAGGACCCCTGGGGGTGGGTGGGAATTGGGGGTAGGGAGGGGAGCGGAGACCAGGGCTTAACGGAGCGGGTAGAAACAACAGGAGGAGAAGCAGGAGGAGAAAACAATCAGAGATACAGGTAACTGTAGGTAAGAGAGGTAAGACGTGAGTAAGAGAAGTTTAGTATGGTACAGAAGCAAAGGAATGAGTGGTAGAGTAGGGAAAAATAGTGTTTAAACACAGAGTAGAAGTAGGAGGATAAGCAGATCAAGAATAGTACAGTATAGAACAATTTGCCGGGGTAGGAAGGTGGAGAGAGGCGGTGTAGGAGGATGGAATGAGGATGAAGATAGAAAGTGGAGGAAATATATTACATATACAGAGGTAGGACAGAGTAGAGGGGTAAAGAAGGAGTAGGATACGGGTGCCACCTAGTGGGCAAATCTAGTAAGTGTAGGAAAGTGAGTGAGAGAGCTGTTTAGAAAAGAAGTATAGATGGTGAGATGCAAGGTAAGAAGTAAGTTAGTGTAATTAACAAGGAGTGTTGGCTATAGGGCAGCTTGAGGGGTAAAGGTAAGGCTGCTGTGTACTCAAGCTAGTAGCTAACTAAAGGGCCCTGATAAAAATAGTAGATAGGGGTCAATTATGCACTTGTAACTGAGTCCATAATATACTTTCTTCCTTCCTTGGAGGTAGGTGCAGTGTGAAAGAGTCAAATAGAAGAGGCCACTGGAGATTGTAGGGGTTCTTATATCTCCTGGTAGGATTTGGCTTGGACGAGTTCAGGACAAAGCAGAGCTGGGTTCTTTGGGAGAAAAAGGAGATAAATGAAGAGGAGAGAGCACAGTTAGCACAGGTAGCAAGGCAGAGATGCTAGCAGAAGTTAAGATAAAAACATTCACTGTCAGACATAATATTAATTAAATTAAAATGCAATTCCTTTACAGATTCTAGGCATGGAGTCATAATATGTATTGTAATGAAAGGAAGTACTGCCAGCACAGCTAGCTGGAATTTTGTAAACAATTATATGTCATTTGTGAATATCAAACTGATTTATACAAGATGCTTGTGTTATAAATATATTAGAACTGTATGTCATACAAGATGCTGGTGTTACAAATGTATTAGAACTGTATGTCAAGTGTATATCAAACTGATTTATACAGACGTTCGTGTTGAAAATATATTTTTAAAGTGCTTGTGTTTGAAATCTATCCACAGTGTGCCCTACAGACTGAATCGAAATGTACATGCACTATGGTAACTGTTTTAAATGTATATGTTTTAACAGAGGAAACTAGAGGGTTAACCTCAGTCCAGCAAACTTCCAAAAATTATCTACAATTAAATCATTGTATAGTCTAGGCCATAAAGATGCTATCTCACAGGTTTCAATGCAGCCAGAGACACAAACTCTGTAACAGGAAGCTTTCTGTATTGTCTTTGGAGTGACCTAATTACTACTCTGGAAGTGTGGAGGTATGCAATTGTTTTATGGTTTCCAGCACCTGCTAAAGATTTGAACAAAAGCCCTTATGTGTGCATTTTTATGGGTAGGTGCTAAGTCCTGCCTGCTTCCGGCAATAGGGGTTTGCCTGAGAACTAGAAGTCAGATGACCAGAAATGATGTCAATCTGCAAGCTACCTCAGAAGTAATATTTTAGATATTATTTTGAGAAATCTCTCAGTGAGACTGAGCATTCTGTATTCTGTCTTGGGCCTGACAACAAGAGCCACCATTCACCACATCATCTGCCTTGCTCTATTAAGTAGGTAGGGAATAGTAACTCTCTTAGATACAGTCAGGAATATAGTGAAACTTAATTTAGATATTGTTTTTATTTATTTGTCTGAGCCTATCCTTCTATGTTAAATATTTCATGTGATTTGAACTCTGATGTCACTGTGAATATAACCTTAGTATGTTCTTGTTCTTTTATTATTTATTATTAAATATATTTAAACCTTTCATTGCGGCTTATCTTTGTAGAGATATTTAAGTTTTGAGAGTACTTGCATATTTACTTGGTGACATTGTGTGGGACACTCCTAATAGCCTTGCTCTTGGTCAAACTATATTAATAGTAATTTCACTCAGTATATTGGGTACCCTGGTAAGAGCCTTAAAGTAGATGGCAAGGGGTTCTGGTGGCAGTGATAACTACCTTATAGTCTGGGCAAGAGGGGCCATACCTGTGTGTGTGTGTGTGTGTGTGTGTGTGTGTGTGTGTGTGTGTGTGTGTGTGTGTGTGTGTGTGTCTGTGTGTGTGTGTGTGTGTGTGTGTGTGTGTGTGTGTGTGTGTGTCTGTGTGTGTGTGTGTGTGTGTGTGTGTGTGTGTGTGTGTGTGTGTGTGTGTGTGTGTGTGTGTGTCTGTGTGTGCGCTACGTGGGCAGGGACATGAAGCACTGGTTGGATAGAGAAAATGTTGGAGGACTTGGCTTGGAACCCTGGCTAAGGACTCAACTCTATAGCTGTGCCAGTGGGAAGTCTTATTGGGGATCTGGGGAAAGAGGGAGAAACCAGCACCGGACTGACTGTGATCACTGTGTACTCTTAAGGGAAATTGCACTTGATGCAAAGAACTGCATCTGTAAATACTGTGCACGTATCTGTTATGCTCCCAGTGAACATTCCCCACAGGTGCCAGTGGTGAGGATTGAGGCTCCTTGATTACTGGCCCAGAGGTGGAGGGTCATCACATATTGGTTGACAGTGGTGGGATATCCACATCACATATTGGTTGGCAGTGGTGGGATAGCCACATCAAATATAGTGGATATAAAAAGTTTACACACCCCTGTTAAAATACCAGGTTTTTGTGATATAAAAAAATGAGAGCACAATAAATCATTTCCAAACCTTCCCTACCTTTAATGTGACCTGTACAATTCAATTGAAAAACAAAGAAATGTTAGGGGAAAAATATAAAAAATAAAAAAACATACAATAAGCTGGTTGCATAAGTGTGCACACCCTTAAACTAATACTTTGTTGAAGCATCTTTTTATTTAATTACAACATTCAGTCTTCTTGGGTAGCATGGCACATCTTGACTTGACAATATTTGCCCACTCTTCCTTGCAAAAGAGCTCCAAATCTGTCAGATTGTAAGGGCATCTCTAATGCACAGCCCTCTTCAGGTCACCCCACAGATTTTCTATTGGATTTAAGTCTGGGCTCTGGCTGGGTCATTCCAGAACTTTAATTTTCTTCTGGTGAAGTCATTCTTTTGTTGATTTGGATGTATGCTTGGGGTCATTGTCATGTTGAAAGGTGAAATTCCTCTTCAGCTTCAGCTTTCTAGCAGACGTCTGAAGGTTTTGGGCCAAAAGTGACTGGTAGGGTGGGGGGATGACAGAATGGTTAAGGTGTTTACCTTGCAGACACAAGGTGCAGGGTTTGATTCTCACTTGGGGTAATTGGCTAGGCTTAAAATGGCCCACAAGGGCAATTAGTCTAGTATGTACCTATGTATCTGGAGCTGTTCATAATTCCCTCCAACTTGACTAAAGCTCTAGTTCTAGCTGAAGAAAAGCAACCTCAAAGCATGGTACCGCCACCACCATGCTTCACCATGGGGATGGTGTTCTTTTGGTGATGCAAAGTGTTTTTGCACCAAACGTACCTTTTGGAATTGTGGCCAAAGAAGTTTAGCCTTGGTCTCATCAGACCATAACACATTTTCCTACATGCTTTTGGGAGACTTCATGTATTGTTTTGCAAATTTTAGCTGGGCCTGGATGTTTTTGTGTGTAAAAAAAGGCTTCCGTCTTGCAACCCTACCCCATAGCCCAGACATATGGAGAATACGGGAGATTGTTGTCACATGTACTACACAACTGGTATGTGTCAGAAATTCCTGCAGCTCCTTCAGTCTTACTGTAGGTCTCTTGGCAGCCTCCCTGACCAGTTTTTTGTCTGTTTTTTGATCAATTTTGGAAGGACATCCAGTTCTTTGCAACGTCACTGTTATCCCATATTTTCTCCACTTTTTGATGACTGTCTTCACTATGTTCCATGGTATATCCAATTCTGTGGAATTTTTTTTGTACCCTTTTCCTGACTGATACCTTTCAACAATGAGATCCCTTTGATGCTTTGTAAGCTCTCTGCAAACCATGGCTTTTGCTGTACCAGGCAACTGAGTATATGTCAGGGAAATCCTACTAGGACAGCTGAATTTTATTTGGGTTTAATCAGAGTCTCTTTAATTGATGGCAGGTGTGTACCCAAGAAGACTGAATGCTTTAATTAAATAAAAAGGTGCTTCTACAAAGTATTAGTTTAAGAGTGTGCACACTTATGCAATCAGATTATTGTACGGTTTTTATTTTTTATATTTTTTCCCCTAACTAATTTGTTTTTCAATTGAATTGTACAGGTTATATGTCACATTAACAGTGGGAACATTTTTGAAATGATTTATTGTGGTCTCATTTTTTATATCACAAAAACATGGCATTTTAACAGGGGTGTGTAAACTTTTTATAGCCACTGTGTGTGTGTGTATGTGGTGTGTGTGTGTGTGTGTGTGTGTGTGTGTGTGTGTGTGTGTGTGTGTGTGTATATATATATATATATATATATATATATATATATATATATATACATATATAAAATATATATAGACATATAGAGATATAAAAGGATAATAATATAGTTGCTTGTTGATAACTTAGGTTTTTTGTTGATATATAGGTTTTTTTCTGTTAGTAATTAGTAAATATATATATATATATATATATATATATATATATATATATATATGGTTTACTATTGAAATGTCGAACGGCACTACATTGACTGTACTATAGTCGAACACGGAAGTTCGAAAATAGTAATGTTGACGTCAAAAAAACAATCTAGAAATGGTTTTAACATGGGTCGAGGTAGGTGTTCAGTATTATTCAGAACTACAAACATCTCCCCTACCTCGACCCATGTTAAAACACAGTCCTAGATTGTTTTTTTGTCATCGACATTACTATTTCCGAATTTCCGTGTTCGACTATAGTACAATCGATGTAGTGCCATTCGACATTTCAATAGTAAACCATATATATATATATATATATATATATATATATATATATATATATATATGTGTGTGTGTGTGTGTGTGTGCATAGATACACACACACATCTATATATATATATATATATATATATATATATATATATATACATATACACACACACACACACACACACACACATATATAAGCATTTCTGTAAAATCTGATAATATTCACAGTTCTTACTGTGTGTTACGTCTCAGTTATGATCGAATGATCATATTCCTCTGTGGCTGGTTTAACTTTTAGCTGTAGTTTTTTTCTAGCTTTCAGGATGTCTAACAGCCAGGAGTTCAAAAAATGTGCAGAATGTGGGCACAAAATCCCTTCCAACGATCTGCATTTCCTTTGTGTATGTTGCTTGGTTGCTGCATATCTTGTGTCAGAATGCAAATCCTGTGCCTCTTTTGGCACAAGGGCTATCCAAACCTGGCAGTAAAACTTGAATAAGGGCCTTCTTCCTCCCTAGACAGGGTCTTCTCATTCAGCTACTTCCTTTTCTTCTACTGCTACCAATTCCCCTGCTAAGAAACAGAGCAAAGCCAGGAAGAAAGATAAAAAAAAACCAGATAAAAATAAGAGGAAAAAGACTGGAACAGGAGAACGTGGGAAAATGTTAGGAATATTAAAAAAAAAAAAAAAAACAGGAAAACATCTCTGTATCCTACTGTATCTATCGGTCCAGATGCACAAACTCCCAGAAAGTCAGAGCCATCAATTTCTCTGATCTGATCTTCCTCACTTCGACTCCAGTTCTTCCCAGAACAACTGAGCCTGAGACGTCATTCTCCCATCCTTCAAGAAAAAAGATATTTGAGCTCACCTTCGGTGGCTTCTGCTCAGTCATCCAGAAGCCTTACTGAACAAGATGTCAATCAAATGATGAGGAAGTTTCTGACAATCCAAATCCATCTTGAAGTTCTCTCAGTGCTGTTACCTCTGAATGTACCCAATACCTGTCCAACTACCCTTCCACTCTTTTCTTCTGTAACAGTCTAGCCCTTGAACCCACTTTTCCTGGATCCAACTTATCCTGGTGTACTTCTGTCGAGGCCTACAGTTTGGGCTGCTTTGACTCCAGCAGAATGCCTGTAGCTTTCGACTCCATTACATTCCAATCAGGGAGAGTCTTGGAGCTGAAGCATTGATGCTGGCACTCCAGGAAATTAGTTAACCCCAAGGTCTTTGGAGCCATGTCTACCTTTTGAGGCTTCAGCTCTTGACAGCTCAGATACAACATTAACCTCAGGTTCAAGACCCATTAAATGTCCTCCTTCAGAGAGACCTCATTTTGGACCAATTGCATCTTCAACCTTCGAAGCATTTGAGAGGGTTTTGTCAGTGCACAAGGATAAAGCATTACCATGCAGCTTGATTTCATATTAACCTCATGGGGATTCTGCTGCATATTCCCTTCATTCTGTCCAGCAAGGACAGTCCTTTCCACTGGTATCTGAGACTGTTTACCTCATGAGATCTCAGACTGCTCCCAACCTTCTGATCACCCACCAATACAGGTCCAGGGGAAGCACATGTGCAAAAGAAAGCACATACACATCTCCAGAGTCTTTTATTGATGACACAGACTTGGATGAAGGTGAGGATTCCCCTCAGTCCCCCTTGAAAGACATCACCTTTGGTGAGATCCTCAAACTTATGAAACAGAGGAAGTTGATCCACAGATAGCCCCTTGCCAGACAAGGCTATATTCTTGGAAGAATTTGGTTCAGACTCAACTTCATTCTGGGTAGTACCACTTGTTTGACCTCCTTATCGACCTTGTGGCTCAACAGACATGAAAGGGCTCTGACATGGTGGAATCTGTACCAAAGAAATCAGATAAAATCTTGATAGCACCTTCATAAAATAGCAGAGAGTATTCTAAGAACTAAGCCACCATGGGAATGAAGAGAAGAGATTATGCCGATAGGGATGTCTGCAATTAGGGATAAAGACAATAGGCAAGAGGGAGCTGGAATTTATTGGAGAGAACTGCCAAAAGAAACAAGGTTTTGGTAGCAGATAATTAGAGAGGGAAAAATAATAGAATAAGAAAAGGGCAAGAAATTATTTGGACTGCATGCTAGAGATTGCCTTCTCAATGAAGGATTGATATCAGAGTATAGGCAATGAGAAATACATAAGGGGATCCTAAGTGAAAGACCAGCATGGGTAGAGTTTTTAGTAGAATCTAGAACAAGTGCTGCTGTTAAAAAAGGAATAATTAGTAGAACATATAAAGTATTGCATAACTATAAGAATCAATCAGAGGAGGTTAAAAGGATTGGTAACAGAGATTAGATAAGCAATTCACAAAGAAACAATGGCGGTATATGTATGTCTCCCAAATATGCAACAACATATAAAAGATTTAGGATCTTTGCTTGGAAGTGTTAACATAGGTATTTTTATACCCCGGGTAGATTCCAAATAATTTTTCTTGAGGTAAACAAGAAATGTTGGAGGTGTGGTGGAGAAGAAAGAGATAATTGGGAATATATTTTCTAGAAGTGTAATGAGTTGGCAGACTTTAAAGATTCCCTGCAGACTACTCTATCACAGATAGTATGTGAGCAAATTGGTGTAACTAAGGCAATGATTTTTTGAGCTATGATACAGAATCAGAATAACCTAGGCATAGTAAGGCATTGCTGAGTCTAATTATGATGGCTGCCAAAAAAGACAGGGGCACTTATTCATGCACCCACTAGCCTGGCAAACCATAACCTCAGATTCTTGGGTGCTCAAAATTATGTCTTATCTAGAGGTTATTCAATTCCCTTTTTCTGTTACCCAACAAAAAGGAAAAAAGTTCCCAACATTCCACCTAGTCAATGGGAACCCACAGCAGCAGAGATTTCCAAGCTGCTAGAAAAAGAGTCATTCAGTCAATTCCCCAAGAGCATGCACAATCCAGAGTTTATTTCAGGTTCTTTTTAGTGCCCAAAAAAAGACAGGGGACTTCAGAACCATTCTGGATATGAGCCATCTAAATTAGTGTAAGACAAAGTCCTATATGGTCACAATTCAGCCTATATTGCCTCTTTTGAGGAAGGACAATTGGATATGCTCCACAGATATCCAGGATTCATACTATCATATAAATATAGAAAGCCATTCCAAGAGATTTCTCCATTTCTAGATGGGTGACAATCATTAGAAATTTAGAGCACTACCATTTGTTTGGTTTCACCAGTACCCTCAGGGTGTCTACTAAATTAGTGACAATGGTTGCAGTGCATCCGGACCTGCTAGGGATTTCCCATATCTCAACAATTGGCTCCTTACTGGTGCCTCCAGGAATCTGCTGTTACATCATCTGGACCTCTTGCTCCACTTAATGCAGAATTTGGGAATCACAATAAACCTACCCAAGAGACACCTAGTACTAACACAACAAATAGAATTCATTGGATGCCACCTGGACAGATCTTCATGAATTTCTAAATTACCAAACACCAGAGTGTTCTCCCTTTGGGTGGTGGCTACAGAACTAATTCAACGTCCATCACCCCCAGGAAGACTAAGTCTTCAACTGTTAGGTCTGATGGCCTCAGCAAATATGCTGGTTCCACTAGCCAAATTCTACAGGCGAGTACTCTAATGGATTCTTTTTGTTCAATGATCACAAAACATTCATCTGTTACATATCAAGATTTCTATTACTCAAATATGCAAGGATTTTATTAGTTGGTTGATAGTCTCCTTCAGTGACAGTAGGTCAGACCTTTTACTAGGATCAACCAGTGGCTGTTGTAACTGCAGATACCTCAGTTCTTGGGTGGAGCAGGTATATTTCGAAGGGAGGGTGGTCCAAAGTTCTTGCACACATCTAGAGGCCAATCTTTGTATCAACGTCTTGAAGATGAGGGTAGTCTCCCTAGCACTGCAGGCCTTTCAGGACTTCCTCCTCAAGTGTGTGATTTCCATCCAGGCAGACAATATGGCAGTAGTCTGGCACATCAGCAAACAGGGAGTTACCCACTTGTACCCTCTTTTTCAAGAAGCCTTCAGAGTATGGCAGTGGGCAATGTCTTCAAACTGATTTCTGATAGCAACACACATCCTGGAAATATCCATTGTATTGATGGGCAAGTTGAGCAGAACCATCTTAATGCCTCATGAGTAGTTCTTCAATCCAGCAGTGGCAAGTTTAGTTTTCAGCCTCTGGGGCCAACCTTGCTACAACTTGTTTGCATCTTACCTGAGCTGCAAATGCAACAGTTACTTTGCCCTAATCCTCCTTCAGGGACAACCACTAGGGGGCATTCTAGTCTATACGTAGCCTTCGGGTCTTCTTTATACATTTCCCTCATTGCCTCTAATGAACAAGTTTATCTAGAAAGCAAGAAGATGCAAGACCAGAGTGATCCTCATTGCTCCTTTCTGGCCCCGATAAACATGTCACTTGTACTAGTACATCCACTCTCGTTGTTGGATCAATATAAAAATCTGTTGAGTCACCCAACCAAATTGCCTCCTTTGGACTAAAGTCCATGAAACCAACTGCCTGGCTCTTCTGGTTTTGACTGTAACCAGAGATGCCAGGCTGCCACCTTCGGTTGTTCAGATTATTTCAGCTTCTCAAAAACAATCCACAAAAAGTTTTATCAGAGCAAATGGAAAAAATTTTCCTTCTGGGCTTTGTCAAAAGGCATAGACCCCTTTTCAGCCTCCATTTATTCTATATTGGAATTTCTGTCTGAACTTTCCACAGAGGCTATAGTTTCTTCTCTATTAAGGTACACATGGCTGCAATTTCTAATTTCCCCATAGGTCAGAATGACACTGCCATAGAATCTCTAAAAATTCCAAAACCTTTCTGAGGGGTACATTCCTGCTGCATCCTCCAATTAGAGATTTAGAACCACCATGGGCTGTCACTATCTTGCTCCATGCATTAAGTCAGTTCCCCTTTGAATCACATGCAATGATGAACTTGAAATTTCTCATTTGGAAGACAAATTTTCTTGTGGCTGTTAAATCAGCCAGATGAATTTCAGAGTTACTAGCCCTTTCCTGCAAACCCCTTTATCTAGTTTTTCACAAAGACAGAGTTTTCTTAAGAACTAAGACATCTTTCCTACCTAAGGAGGCATCTAAGGCAAACTCAAATCAATCAATTAAGTTACCGGTGTTTTTCCCAGATTGTCAAAAAAAGTGGAATACATTATACACATGTTGGATAACCATCGGTGACTTAGATTCTACCTTTACAGAATGAAACACTTCAGGAAATCAGACATACTGTTTATTGCCTTTTCTGGAGCTAAATTAGACAAAGCTGTTTTTACCGTAACACTTTCAAGATGGTTATCAGATTGTATTTCTTTTGTATGTACAAAAAAGGGTTTATCCCTGCAAATGAAACCCAAAGCTCATTCCAGATAAGTCATAGACACATCTGCAGTCCTAATAAATAGGCTCCCTTTGGTGATATTTGTGTTGCTGCAACTTGGCCAATAGTTCATACCTTTGTGTCTCAGTATGAACTGAATGTACAATTTAGATCATGTTCCTCCTTTGATTCTACCATTTTCAAGAACATTCTTCCATGATACCACACAGATAATAACATCTTGGGAATCAGTCCCATGTGTTAAATCACACGAAAATAAACAAAATTGGATACAAAAGTTATGTTATTACCATAATGATAGACTAATGTTGTCCAGTTCAACCTTCCTCCCATCTTCCCCCTTCCAGTTATCACCTTTTAGCTTCTGGTGACTGAAAGGACTTCATTTGTACCCTATCTGTGACCAGTCCTGTCAGACTGTGAGTCATTTTTGGTATGCTATGCAAAGCTTGGAACCTAGACTATAAGTTTTAATTTGGTAGGGCAAAGAGTCTGAGTCACTAAGGTGGACTGGAGGGAATTACGGGTAGGAGAGGAGTCAGAGCCCTGGATCTGAAAGCTTCAGAATTGGTGTTGAGGTCAGATCTGATCAGACCCAACAACCCATGCAACCAGATGAAAATCATACAAAATGGATATATTATTATGGCAAGTACATAACTTTCATGGCTGTTTTGCTGCACACAAAACAGCTTTCAGGTCAACAGTGCACAACTGCTGCTATACTGCACGCAGTACAGGCATAGGCTGTATTAATTCTGTGGAGTACAACACAGAATTGTACTTCTCAAACTGTCAGGATCACACCGAGCATAGCTTCCCCATTATGCAGTGCTCTACGTAATGCTTCCAAACATGTAAAATAAAGTGAATAATAAAGTGAATAATATTTTTTGTTTACATAGTCTCCTGTCCATGTCTGTTCATCCACACACAGCACAGCCACCTCTTCAACAGTACTGTGATATTTTGTTACACTCAGCACAGATGTAGGCTTTACTAATTCAGTTGAATACAATACATAATAGTAGTTCTCAATCAGGATGATGTTGCTATAGGAAGCTTTTTGTTACAGTGTGTGCCAAGTGATGTTTACAAATGTATTTAATAGAGAGACTTGCTTCTGTTCCGTATGGATTAAAATAAGTTTCCCATCTCCATCTAGCTAGTTGTGCACAAAACAGCTTTCTAATGCTTCTAATGCTTGAGTATCACAAAACAGTACTATTTTGCTTCTTCATTACATAGTGTGGTATATGATGTTTACAAAAATGTAATATAAAGTGAAATATTCATCTTACATAGGTAAATTAACTTTTCCATTCTTCATATGTTCTGCCACTCACACTACAACTTTATGTTCAACATCACAATACTGTTCTATTGTACATATTACAGCTGTAGACTGTTATTAGTTTAATGATGGACAAAGCAACCCAGGCAGAATATTACTTCTCAGACATTCAAGACCATGTTGCTATGTGTTGCTTTTCCATTACACAGTGCATGGGGTGATGTTGGCAAGCATATAAAAATTTATTAACAGAAAGACTTACAGTATATTTTAAAACGCAAAACTGTTTTTTTTTTCTTTAGAACAAAGGCCTATTGTTAGAGTGTGTTTAAATGGCGATGAAAGTCATGTGACATAACTGAAGGGTCCATTAATTTCCTAAGCTTCTTTTGTATTTAGGGTCTATTATATGTTTTGAAGTTTAGGAAGTTAATGGTCTCTTCAACTGTATCACCTGACTTCTGTAACTAGTTAAACAAGGTGTAAGTAAGCACTGGCTTTTTGTGCTGAAAACATCTTGAAACTTGGATAGGCAAAAGAACTTAACATTTTTTTAATAAGCTGCTATGTTTTTTCATTAATAATGTGTGCATTTTTGAATTAGTGATTCACACTGCTCATTCAGACTGTTTTGTTTAGTTATACTCAACCATACATATAATACGTTTCTGTTACTTCTCACTGCTGGGCATCACAGGATAATTTTTGCGAAGATGTGATAGCCATGTTGCTGGGTATTACCTTTCAGTATTTTTTTTTTTACTAGTGGTACCATTATTGAAGCCTATATATGCTATTTTATGCCCCCATTTGAGTGTCATGGTATAGCACATGCCTGACATTCAATACCATGTTGTATGTTGCTTCTCAGTTGAACAACACACTGAGTAATGTCCGTAAACATGTAAAATGAAGTGAAATATTACTCTTGCTTATAACAAGTATTTCACAGCATGCTCATAGATTAGTACTAGGTTAATTGCCCTTGTGGGCTATTTTAAGCCTAGCCAATTACCCCATGAGAGAATCAAACCCTACACCTTGTGTCTGCAAGGTAGACACCTTAACCATTCTGCCATCCTCCCACCCTTGTGCTTCATACTGCTTTATTTTCCTTTGTAGTGATTTGACATGGTAATGTGAATATAGACCATATATGCTATTTTATATCCCTAGCTGAGGTTCACAGAATAACTCTTGTTAAACATTGGCTATCACACATTGTACCATTTGATCACCGAATATGGTAGTTTGTTTTACTCATTTTTGTCTTCACCCATTAAGCCAAAACAACACGTGTAACTGAAGTAATTTTTGCAACATATCCATGCTTATTATATATATAAAGTAATGGTTGCTTGAAGGAATACTCCATAAGTGGATTGGTATGTCTTTTGACGTCTCATGGAGAGCCGGTTCACTAAAAGCCTTTTGAGGGCACATCCTAACACATCTTCAGTTATCTTTAGCATGTTACTCGTCTACATGTGCTACATCTGACACAATGATACTAACAGCACCAAATGAGGTTGCCTTCATACTGCATGATTTTCACATTTTGTTGGAACTCCTGAAGCAGTTTTTTCAGCAAGATGATTCTTTGTTTTCAAGGATAATACACATGCCATAAGCACGTGTAATAGAAGACAAGTTGGTTTCCCTGTTTTTAGTATAAATGTCCACTCCATTCCCCCTCACACTATCCTCCTGAGATCGGACCAGACCTTTTCTCACCTTCTTAAATTAAAAACAGTCTTTCATGGGTCCTGACAATATCCCTAGATTCCCTAGATGTCTGCTGAGAAGAGTAAAGTCCCACCTAGCAAAACCCCTGCATCATCTTTTCAACCTGAATCTGTGGCAGTTGTGATTCCTTTGCATAAGGGTTGTTTCTCTGCTGGCCCTCAGAATTAAACCTATTACTCTCACTAGTATTATTTGCAAGGCTGTAGAATGTATTATTGCTGAACTAATAAGCAATTGTATAGGTGACATAATTTTACTGGTTACACATCAGTTCAGCTCTGTAAAAGGCAGATCATGCCTACTCAATCAGATTGAGTTTTTTAATGGTTATTGATACCATGGATAAGAGAGAGAGTCCACACTGCAATTCGAGACTTTTCCTGTCCTTTAACACTATCCCACATGCTGGGATTATTGACAAAATCTCCCAGCTCAAAATTAAATTGTACACATTTCACTGGATTAGTAATTGCTGTCTGACAGATCTCATACTGTTAAGGCTGGGGGTATTTGCTCTAGACAGAAAAATGTATCACATACTGTCAGAGCAAAATGTTGTAGCAGACAAGCTGAGCAGAACCAAGATAGATCTCATAAATGGAAGCTGAATAAAGAGGTCTTCCAGGAATGGATCCAGTTGTGGAGAACATCTCAAAGAAATCTGTTCACTTTCTTTCAAAACAGACAGCTAAGTAAGTTCTGCAGGTAGGTGTGAAAAACAGATGCATTTTCATTACTGTGGTCAGGAATGTTCCTGTATGCATTTCCACCCTTTCCATTGATATCTAGGGACATTCTGAAGATTTGGAAGGATTCCAAAAAGTTTTGTGGTGTCTCCCTTCTGGCCCAGGCTACATTGGTTCACCCTTCTTATGGAAATGGCCAGGGGCAGTTACCACAAGCATCCTCACAAATTGGATATGCTCACACAAGAAGTGTGTTTGATACATCCCAATCTTTAAACAACTTCAGCTGACTGCTTGGGTGATTCAATTCTAATACCTTTCAGAAACCTTTTTCATGCAAAACTGCATCAGGGACTAAAGGAGGAAAGAAATCCTGCTGCTAGGAAATCTTACGATAACCAGTGGAGAATAATTTCTAGGTGGTGCTTCACCAGGCCCTATCCAGGATTATCACTTCTTGTTAAACATTTATGCAAGTTACTATCTTATGGTTTCTGTGGTGGTATAGCAGTAGCATTGTTACCTCACAGCAAGAGGTTCTCCTGTTTGATTCTCGGCTTGGCTTGGGAGTGCCTTCTGTGTGGAGTCTGCATGTCCTCCCCGCGGTTGGGTAGCGTTCGAAAGACATGCGTGCGTAAATGGGTGTTCCTTCGTTGAAGGTTGGGCATCGAGCTGGCACCTTGGAGTTTCATAAAAATCTACTGCCAATCATTAGCGGACCGGAGTTCTGCTGTGGCAACCCCTTACCGGGAAAAAGCCAAAAGACAAACAACTATCTTATGGCCTGTTTATTCCTTTAGAAGGGAGGTGTATCAGCCATTTCAGCATGTCTGCCCATCTAGCCTCTTTATTTCGGACTTTAAGGTGTTCTACTAAGTTTTCTTTTGATACATAAACTCACCTCTTATTCAGGTGACACTTCATTGGGATGTTTACTTTTTGATAGGAAAGTTATTTCTGTCTGTGTTTGAACCAGCTGCTTTTTTTATACACTAACTAGTTTATTCTTCTCTCTCTCTACCATCTGCAAAAGAGTATGTGGGTTGCAATTATTAAAGGTGGTTTAACCCTTTTGTTTTTCCATGCAAATAGTGTTGTCTGTAGAAAAAAATCCCCCATATATACCCTTTGCCCTTACTACTATCAGAATGTACCTTGAATGTAGGCATCTGTATCCCTCATTTCTTTCTTTCTTTCACATTTGTTAACTTGGTTGGTCCGGCTGAGCACTGGCCTATTTTCAGTAGAAACCCAAAGAGAAAAGCTCCAGCAAAATTAACAAATTATATAATTATACAATTTTCATCCAATAGAGTAATAGCAGTTGTACAATAATCACAAAGTTGAGTAACTGAAAAACAGAGAAAGCAACAAGTAATAGTAAGACACTTAGTAAAGTCAGTACACTATTTACAGTATATACATAGAGGACCTGTAATAAATAATACAGGAGAAACATTCTTATATGTTAGGCAAAAATGATAGGGAATATACCATTTTCTGATCTTTGTTTTTTGTTAAAATAAGAGGAGTCATATGCTTAAGGCATAAACTGCAAGGAAGTAATTCTGGTTAGTGAAGAGAGTGGTAGATTGAATTAAGTAGGGTCCTGAAAGGGGCATATCCATGACTTACAGAGGAAACTTCTTAATTCTTTTTTGAAGCTGTTTGTGTTTGGGATGCTACTTAAGGTGAAAGGGAGATTGTTCCGGAAATAAGACACACAGGAGTTATATAAAATTTTGCTAATTGATTTATTGGATTTGTATGTTTGTTGAAGGAATTTATCAGTATTTTGTAGTGGACATGGAGGTGTATAGTAAGTCACAATATTAGAGAGGGAGGGAATTTGTTTCAGAATTTCCTTTCCACCTTGATGGACCTCAAGTATAAACAGATTATATAATAAGAGGAAAAAATTGATGTCTAAGAATAACAGTGAACTGACTCAGAAGGAAGAATTCCCTCCACAGCTTGAACAAGCAAATCAGAATTAGTGTAAAATGCTCTAAAGCTAATTACAAAGCTAAAATAGCATCCCTAGCTTAGGATAGTCATAAGGCATTCTTTAAGTACATCCGAAATCTAAAAGGGAATGCTCAGCTATGTGCAGAACTGCTCGTAGCTGCTATCACTCATACTGCTCAGGAGGAAATTGCCAACCTGCTGACACATTTGTTGCAATCCTCATCCCTCGTCCCCACCAGCCATATGCCCAAAGCATACCTGACACCAGCCCTCTGCCTATTATCTCTAGAGATCAGGTCATCTCTGTGCTCTCCAAAGCTCAAAACACAACCTCAATGGGATCAGATAACATCCCAGGTTGCTTACTAAGCAATCTAAAACAGGACCTAGTGGACCCACTTGGCATTCTCTTTAACCATAGCTTGAGAACTGGCTTTGTTTCAGCAGAGTGGAGAACAAAAATAGTAATCCCCTTGCACAAAGGGGGGGGGGGGGCACCAACTGACCCTGGGAACTATAGACCCATAAGTCTAACCTGTCTCATTTGCAAGGCCATGGAAAGAATCATCATCATGAACGTTATCAACAAGGACATAGGCAACCTTCAAACTCTAGACCCAAATTTGGCTTCGTTAATGGTAGATTATGCTTATTAAACCTAGTAAACTTCATAGGAAAAACTGACCAAAGCCCTGGATGAAAGTAAGACAATGCATACCACCTATCCTGATCTTACCAAGGCTTTTGACATAATCCCCCACTCGGGGTCATTGAGGAACTCTCCCAGCAGGGGATTAACCCTGACATCACTGGATGGATAGCCAATTGGTTCATCGGAAGAACACATACTGTCAAAGGTGGTGACTCCACCTCTACCAGTAGACTCATCACCAGTGGAGTACCACAAGGATCTCTGCTGGGTCTTTTACTGTTTGCAATCTATTTCTCAGACGTCTAAGCTAAAGTAGACAGCCTATGGCTTACCAGGTTTGCTGATGATTGCAAATTGGGAGCAATCACTGAGTCCCCCAATGATGTTAACATATTACAGGAAGGGCTAACTCAGGCAAATGATTGGTGCCAAAGCCATGGTCTAAAACTAAACACAAAAAAGGGCATTATTATTTCTTTTGGCAATGGGGAATTCCCCGCTAATTGCAATATTGATAACACCCCTCTAAGCTCAAACCATGTGGTGCAAGACCTGGGTAAACAGATAGATAGCAATCTGAACCACCAAGCTTCCACGGTGGCAGAGTCTTCTACATTGTACACCTCATAAGTAAGGGCATTGCATCCAGGTTTAAGGATGTTATAACTCCACTGTACTCAACCCTCATCAGACCACTAATAGAATACAATGCTATCTTTTGCATGTACCTCACCAGACACTTGCAGCAGCTAAAGAGACCAGAGAGGTTCCTCATCAAGAAAATACAGGGCCTCCAAACCATGATTTATGTGGATAGACTGAAAGTCCTGTCACTGTACTCTGTATCATATAGGCTGCTGAGAGGTGACTTGTGCCTTGCTTAGAGGGCAATCTCCAACCCTGTCCTAATGGAAATGCTGCATATCCGCAAATCTAATGCCACAAGAGTCAGTCGCTTTAAGGATCTTAACTTAGCCAATGATGTTAACAGAACATGCTGGAGAGACAGCTATATCTCCCAGATACTGCCGCTCCTCGGGAATAAACTTCCAATTCATGTGAAGCAGAGCTCCTCACTAAGCCTCTTCAAGCACAACCTGGACATATGAATGTGTCTTCATACCATCTTGCCTTCAAAAAATCATCCAATCACTTTCATGCACGTGACTGGATCACCATAATCTCTTTTACCTGATCCTTACTGTAGTTGGAGATACTCTAGCTTCCATTCTGATTTCTTCATTTCCCTCTGTGTGCATCTTATTGCCCATTGAAGGCAGTTAGTTTCCATCACCTCATGATTTCTCACCTGCTCTGCCTTCACTGACAAGCTTCTGTGTCATATAGAAGCACCAGTCATGCTTCTCTTTTGTATACCTTCATTTTCCACTTTGACTTCTATTACCCAGTACCTGTGACCCTTTGTAGAACATCTGAGCCAAGCTTTGATCACCTTATTCAGACTTCCCTTCCTGTCCGCCACACCTCCTATATACTTGAAGCTGAAAATCCATTCCACTGATTTTCATTCTATGTCAGAGTTTAGCTTCTGATTCCCATTTTGTATGCAAGAGCTTTGGCAGGAGGTAATTCCCCACCCCCCATCTACCACAACTCTGTTACTATATATATATATATATATATATATATGTGTGTGTGTGTGTGTGTGTGTGTGTGTGTGTGTGTGTGTGTGTGTGTGTGTGTGTGTGTGTGTATACAGAGTGCTGACTTGTTGGAACATGGGCTAAATTCTTAGCTAGGCTTATAAGGGCCTCGGGGACAATAGCCTAGTAACTTCCTATGATCCTATATATATATATATATATATATATATATATATATATATATATATATATATATATATATGGGTCTACTTCAGTAGGCTGAAATACCACATTACCACATCACTGACACAAAACACTGAGACCACATACCCGAAAAGTCGAATAACTGAAAGTGCGAAAGCCCAGCTATCATTTATCCGACAACTCCACATAACAAAATGTATGTAAATCACAGCTGAAAACATCCCCCAGAAAACAGTATGCTGCATATGTCAAAATCTGGACTTATTACGAAACACACTTTAAGTAACACCTACCAAATGCTCCACCGATAAAAGAACTCACCCATAAATGAATCAAAACATTAATAACCTACCCCAAACCACAGAGTACATACAAAAATAACAGTGGAAGCTATAACTGATCAATTAATCCACCCACTAATAACAATGGAAAACTCAAACAAAATACACTGAATATTCATATCGGTAACTATGGCACCAACATGAATATTTAGTAGGAAAGATAACAAGCAATAAAACCAAATGAAATCCAAACCAAATGTTTACGCAATGGGGGGGGGGGCTATACCACCATGCACCCCCCTGCAAATTAAATATACCAACTCCGGGATTGCAATGTATTGAGGAAATGTGTGGACCTCCCATTCCCTTCATCTCAGACTGTTGGTATTTTAACTGTTCAATGTTATGAATATCGATAATTTAAAGTTTCACTTATGTAAAACCGATCTTTTGGTCTCGATGTTTTAAATTTCGGTGATGTGGTATTTCAGTCTACTGAAGTAGACCCATATACATATATATATATATATATATATATATATATATATATATATATATATATATATATATATATACATATATATATATTTCCCATCCAACTGCATGAAAGGAACAAATGACTTCTTACAAAAGCCGATGTAGAGGCACCCCTTTTAGGTTTAAATTTCCACTTGAGTAGCATTAGTCTCATTTCTCTTATTTGAAAAACAAACTTCCTTCTTCTGCTTTTCCAAAGAAAAAGCATGACCTGACTGTTATCAGGGAAATCTCATTTAATTTTTTTTTTTGTTTTTTTGCAGGTTCATATAATCACCATAATTTATCAGAATTGTCCATGTATGTGTCTTTGTTCCCAAACAACAATGCCTGGTTGACATATACTTCTACATCATTGTTAAGTAGGTTCAAATAAGTGCTCATAATATTCAATAAGTAAATCAACAAATATCACAAAAGCTGTATTTTATATTGTTCATCATTTAAAAATTCACTGTCTTCTGTTCCAACTCCAGGTTCCAAGTGCACTCTCCATTTAACCATAGGCGCCTTGTTAAACCCAGGTTTAAATGAAGAATTTTGCATAAGTAAATCTATTCGTATTTTTTCGGTAATAATTGTATATTTTTTACAATTGTAATAATCACATTGAGCAATAAGATGGCGACCAAGCAGTTTTATGTAGAAGTTTACAGAACATTGAGAAAGCCTTCTTGACAAAAACCCTTGGTTCTGTTGTGAGATTATTGTTATATTTTGGTGTTTATTACAGAAGTTATTTTTTCACCATTGGAGTACTGGAATTGGATTGGGGTACACAGACACACAAAAGATGCACGCACACACGCACACGTGTGTGTGTGTGTCTTCCTTTTTCATTATAGGTTGAGTACGGGAAAGTACAGCTTCTGTTTTTTTTTCTTTCTGAAGCAGATGGAAGTATTCTTTCTATTACCTTTGATGCCATTTGAACTGGTGAGCAGGGTATTTACACGGACCCCTTATGAATGGTGTCTGATGAGTATCTTTAATTTTCTGAATTTGTCTTGCAATGTGATGCAGTTTATTTGTGCTATTTGTGGAGTCACTTTCATGACGTTGGTAGAGTGCCTCTGATACCTTGTTCTTTGCTGTTGTGACTGCTCTGTAAGCCTCTTTGCTAGCCAATCAGTATTCCTTCTTAGTCTAATTCATCTTTTCTGTCTCCCACTTTTTGCTTCACTCCTTCTTTCTTTTCATAATTTTCTGCATTTTTAAATTCCACCACCAGCTTTCCATATGTACCTCATTTCCATACATGACTTGGCCT